>NC_088870.1:51854683-51871079 GCF_032884065.1 Artemia franciscana
TATATATATATATATATATATATATATATAAATATATATATATATATATATATATATATATATATATATATATATATATATATATATATATATATATTTATATATTTATCTGCATTATATTTGCATTTAAGCTCCAGGCTTCTCCTTCATCAGAGACCCTTTTCTCGTTCTCCCTTCACATGGAGAATCGCCTGTTGATTCAAGTTTTTTTTTTTTTTTTCAAAATCCAGAGAGAACAATTGTCTTGTTTTTTCACTTGCTTTCACAAAAATACCCCAAAAAATATATTTTTATATTATATAAAATATATTATTTATATTTGTGTTATATTTGCATTGAAGCTCCAGGCTTCTCCTTCCTCAGAGACCCTTTTCTCGTTCTCCCTTCACATGGAGAATCGCCTGTTGATTCTCTTTTCCCTTCACACACAGAGCATTGTCTCTTGAATCGTTTTCTCCCGCCAGACAGAGTAGTGTGTTTAGAAACCCATGGAATCCCCAAATCAAAGAATTTGCCCCTATAAAATATAAAAACTGCTCATTTTAGAGGAACCTACATATTACTAACAATGTAGCCAGAAGACTGTCTTGAAGAATAGATGGCCTTCAAGCATAATTCCAGTTTTATCGTAGAATTTGAGTCTAGGCTTATTAAACAACTGTAAGGTTCGAACCATAAAAAGTAGGGGGGTAATTTACTATTGGGCAGGAGGTTGGCAACTGCCCCTTCCACACCTTGGTTTTCCCCTCCCCCAAGCCTTATTTTGCCCCCGTCCCCTTGAAATATAGTTTCTTCCAAAATCTATAATTTAGGAGATTGCAAGCTTGAGCAATGCTTATGAGTTATATCATTTAGTGATACATTTCCGCTTGATTGAAGTAAGTAGTTTTCGGGAATCTCAGGTACCTGTCTTAAACGCACGTCAGCACTATTAACATATTCATTAACCATTTTTTGCACACCAGGGTATGGTGGGGGAGGAGGAATGCTAGCATTTCATTTCGTACACTCATATTAATCAAGTTATCAAGGCGTTATCAAACAAGGCTGTTGCAAAAAGATTAGCGTCTGCATGGGATTTGCTAATTTCGTTAGATTTCCTGAAAGCCAACGAAACTTTGAATTTTAAACACAGTAATTTGCGAGCATTAAAGGCAAAAATATAACATAAAAATCCAATATGTTGAGGAGGGGGCAGCCCCTTTCATATATGGAATAATTTCTGTTCGTTTTAAGTTTTGCTGTCGCTCCTTACTTTTAGTTAAAAACCCTTCTCTCTCTCTCTCTCTTTCTCAAACTGTCTCTATATCTTTTCGTTGTATAATGAACGTTTGCACTTCAGAAAGTTGTTTAACTGCAGATTTTGATTTTTCACAACGATGATATAGAATAAAATACAGAATTGTATCTATAACTTCTTTGCAGAATAATATACGATCTCTAATAATATATAATCTCTAAATTATGTCTATATAAATTATTATATAATTTCTATATTAAAAATACAGAAATTATATATAAAATATAGAAAGTTGTAAAATAATGAACCCATTTCTGCAAAAAGCTTTATTGAGAATAACCACCATTAGAACCTTTTATGACCTAATACCACATTGATTTTGTGATCAAATACCGCTTTGATTATATATCCGGGAAAAAAAACGAATGTGAATAAGACGTCTTTTCAACATTGAGGCGCAAATATTAGTAGGCTCCATTTTTTTTGCCTGTACAACCAAAAAAATGTGAAATCTAAACGATCCCACCTCCCTTGAGAGAAGGTGGTCATGTTTTTTTTATCATTTTAATTTTTGTAGGCAGACAGAACCCATGATAGAATTATGGAAATGGGTGGGATTATGGAATAGTAGCCTTTGGGAATAAGGAGAGGATACGAAATTACAATTTTGTTGTAATGGGGGGGAAAGTGTTTTTTCTTTTTCCCTCTTTGTTTGTCAAACTTATCCTATATAGATAAGAGTAAGGGTATTAACAATAAATAACAGCAGTAGGAACCTTTGCATTTGCGTAAAATTATTCTCATATAAAAACGTTTGGATATGATATTTTGAGTAATAGCATTTTAGGTAAAACACTCTTGACCCACTAAGTGCTCCCCCCCCCCCAAAAAAAAAAAATTAAAGTACTGAGAAAAGAAGAAAAAACTGCATTTGCATAGAAACATGAAATATAGAGCCGTCGATTAACGGAAAAATAATTCTTCAAAATCTTGGGGGGCCCTCCCCCTGATTGTCCCAAATATATCCCTAAGAATATAATGCTCTTTAATTTTGCATCTTGCAACGCAGTTGGTCTTCTTTGTTAACTTGTTTCCTCAAAATGTTGACCTGGTGAAATACATTTTCTTCCGGGTGATAGACTGCAATATTCGATAAGAATGTTACATATAAAATTAGGCTGTTATATATAATATGAAATTTCAGATTTTAAAAATTCTAAAGAATGTTAAAAATTAGGTGAGTTTGAAATGGAATGTTAAAAATGGACAGCTGTATACAATCGTCCAAAAAGTACACCTTATGTCCCAGATTTGCTTTGCGCAGTTGAGTCACAAGGACCAATTAGCGACTGTGGGGTATGGGCCTGATAGTAAAATATTTAAATTCAGAAAGTTTGTCATTCAGAGTTTTTTTTAGTGGACTTTTGTCTTTTGTTCTGTTTACAAAGTTTTACTTTCCAGTGAGAGTGCCATTGAGTTTCTGAAACATTTCATTTAACTAAGAATAATACTTGGAAAAATTTACAGGATGATCCGGGTGGGAAATGTAAACAAGATATACAAAACAAAAGAATCATGGCCCGTCTTAATTGCGTAATCAAAATAAATAGGGTTAAAGATACAATTTCTTAATTTAATTTATAATATTATAAACAATATTAAATATCAAATATCATTTATCAAATGATTATATAAAATATCAAATAAAATTTTAAATATTGCCCCAAACAGTAAACACACGTATGTACGGATAATAGATAGATTTATCTATTAACAAATGAACTAACATCATTTGCATACAATCCTAATAAGGGGGCTCATGCAAGATCTGCCTCTCACTCAATCGGACTAACTGTCTTGGCTTTTTCTACAATTAGCCATGGCTTAATACCCACAACTATTCGATTTGAATTCAATCCGATTTCCTATTTGATTTGTATTCCGTCCGGATGTGTGTTTGGGGTCGGTTTTAGAGGTTATTTTACCATCCTGCATTGATATCAAAAGATTATGAGATGATTCATCTGATAAAAAAAAGTCTTTTTAATTGCTGAAACTACATTTGTTCGACGGATTGATCTTTGTGCAGTATCGTTGGAAACGAAGGTATACATTATACAGTTTATATTAACCTAATATAAGATACTGATGTACAATAACCACAAACAACCCAGTAGTTTCCGTCTCTTGAGCCTAAATATTTCCAAATTAGGGTTATAACAATTAATTTACGTATTTGAAGTTTGGAACAATTCTCTTTAACAATATTTCTTATAAAAGAACTTTACGATACTAGGATTTAACCTGGGCAAAAATTTAATCTATATCAGGAGATAAGTTGAGATGTCTTTCAGGTCGGTCAAAAGTATTGTTTCTTCTTCAACTTTACAGTTGACGCAACCTTTCAAAAATTGTTAAAGAGGAAAAGTAATAAATTCTAAACTTTAAGCAGTTACGGTTCGCTATATTTAAGTCTGTTAAACTGGATAGAGTGTTTTTTATTCTTTAATTATATATCATAAAAAATATTAGATATTCATAAATCAAAATTTACTTTGTTGTCTATTAATTGCAAATTGTTTATCATAAGAATATCTTATGCAAATGCAAAAGAATAAGTTAGTAAAGGAATTTTAAAGAAAGAATCAATAAAGAAATAAACTCACTAAGGGGTTGACTACTTCTAGTTGAAATTCACAAATTCTTGCGTTTCAATGTTTTTGAAAATTAAACGGGGCTTAGCAGAATATAATATTTTAAGCTTAAGGCTAGTGTATAAAATCGTAAAAAAAACCTGTCAATTTTGGAATTATGGTTATAGTTGGCAGGTTTAAGTTTCAAGTTCTTAGTCGTGGAAAAATTACAGAAGAAACATTGATAAAATAAAATTTCGTGCGGAAGCGAGGGGAGAGGGAGACTGCACAATAGGTAGAGTAGAAAAAGTATGATTAATTTTCCCAAGCCCTCTAACTTAATTATTCAATTGGTAATTAGGAGAAAGAACCCAAATGCTTTTGTCCTAATTACTTTAGAAGCAGAAAGAACGAGAAAAAACGTATCTGTTTTTGTTTGACCTAGTAAATCAAATAGTTCGTGGTAACGAACTGTAAGTACGGAGCGATGCGGCTCAGTAGTAACCGAAACTGTAAGAATCAGAGTCTTGATAATAATAGATACATCAAAAGAATTGAATTTTGATGTTTATTCAAAATATAGAATTCATGAAGTTTTATGCTACCCACCAAAGTTTCAGACTTGAAAAAATTTGCCTAATTTTTGAAAAAGGGGGGAACGCCCCTAAAAAATGAAATGATTTAATGAAAATCATACCATAATGTTCAGCTTATCAGAGAACCCTACTTTAGAGATTTCAATCTCATATATATAAAAATGAGGAACTTTGAATTTTTGCCAAAAACAAGGTCACGGATGTGTGTTGATTTGTTTGTTTTCCCCAAAGGTGATTGTATCAAAACATTGATCCTACATGATCTTAAGAGAGCTTTATTTAATAGCAAATAGAAAGTTGTAGTCCCCTGTTTAAGTGACAACGTTAATGGAGGGTAGCTAGCCCCTTTCCACCCACTTTTTCCCCGAAGTTTTTTAATCAAAATTTTGTGATATTAATTTTGTTCAGCATGGTCTAAAGATCAAAAAATATTTTTTTCGGGAAGAATTGACCGCTCAGAGCATCCGGGGGAAGGGCTGCAAGTAATGCAGGTGTTTTTTAAATGTTTTAAAAAGCTTCTATTCTTATTAGACGGTTTTTTTGTATCAATAGTCATTCATAAATTATTGGAAGTAAAAGTCAAACTTTAGTGTAAAGATCAAGGTATTGATGAGGGGGCTGTCCCCTCATATTCGTAATAATTTCTTTTCGTTTTAAGTTTTAAGGTTGCTCCTTATTTTCAGTTGAAAAAAAACTGCTTATGTTATATAATTTCATCGAGTGGGGCCACGAGTCCGCTCCTTACATATAAGCCTTATTTGCCCTGAGCTTAACTTAAGATACTTGCCCCTAAGCTCCAGGGGGTAGTGTCGACCCAGAACTTTTTTTTGGACTTACTTTTAACGAAATAGCTATCTTAAAATTTTTACTAAATGGGTTTGGGGAAAAAATATGAAAGAGATATAGGCCTAATCTATATATTAATCATAATGATTGCAATTGTGCTGCATTATTAAAGCGCAATGTGAGTACAATGTATTATTTATTTATTTTTAATTTTTTTTAGAAAAGGGCGCTTCGTATTGAAGGAAGTTGTCTTAGAAACTGCAAAAAGGTCTCATTCGCTTTGAAATTCAACGGGCTAGTACCCTTTTTAATAGTCAAAAGTGATTGGAGGGCAACTAACCCCTGTCCCACGCCTAAAATATCCCAAAACACATTCAATTAAAATTTTGAGAAAGCCATTTTGTTCAACGTAGTTCAAAGGTCCTGAAATTATGTATTTGAGATATATATAGAGTATATATAGAAAGGGTGGTCGTATAATCTTCGAAGGGGGCTCATTCGATTGGTAATCAAAGGTTCTTGTGAACTTTTTAAAATTCACAATGATCAGAGGGTGGATCCCTCCCCACATCTCGCATTTTCTTGAAATGTATATAATAGAAATTTAAAATGGCCTTTTGTTGTCTTAAAAACTACTAATAGAATTCATTCGACTGAAATTTGAAAGGGATAGTACCCCCTTTAAAAGTCGAAAGTGATTAGTGGGAAACTACCATAACCACCCCCTCCACACCCACCATATTCCCAAGCACATTCAATCAAAATCTTGAGATAGCCGTTTTGTTCAAATAATTGAAAGGTCCGGGAATTATTTCTTTGAGGAACTGTAAGTAAATAGCTATGCGGCTCAATAGAAACCGAAAGTCTAAAAAACGGAATTTTGAAATCTATAAACATACCCAAAGATTTTGCTTATTATGTTGATTCCAAATAAATAAGATTGATTACGTTTAGTGCTAATCATCAAAAGCTACGAGCCGGAGAAAACTTGTCTGATTCTTGAAAAAGGGAGAAGGACAACCTCTAAGACTCAAAGAATCTTCATGAAATTCACATCGTTAGATACACCTTATCCAAAAACTCTACTGTAATAGTTTTAAGCTACCGTTGTCAAAAATGTGGAATTTTGTTATTTTTGCCAGAAGTAAGATCATGAATGCATGTTTATTTCTATGCTGAACAAAATAAGTCTTAAAACTTCGATCAGATATGTTTTTGGGAATAACAGGCTTGGAAGGGGGGAAGATTTCCCTCCATTCACTTTTGACTGCACTAAACTTTCAAATTCCAATCAAATGAACTCCATCCGATCCAAAGTTTTATATGACTACCCGTTCCATAATAACCTAACATGCCCCGGCAATAACTTACAAACAATGCCCATGAGCTCTAGGGGATTTTGCATACCCTAAGGATATTATTATATGATTTTGGACTATTGGTAACAAAATGGATATCTTACAATTTCAATTGAATGCAGTTTGTGAAAAAACGATATGAGGGAGGGGGGCTAGTTGGTTTCCATCATGTTTGACTCTTTAAAGGGAACTGGAACTATGCATTTAAAATAAAATCAGCCTCTTCTAAAGTTCACACGACCACCCTTCCATAAGAACTTTTTATACCCCTGGGGCATAATTTACAACCCTTAACCCAAGACTCTGGACTCCGTCCACCCAAAAGGACTTATTATATGATTGTTGGACTCTTTTTGAGCAAATGGTATTGCAAATTTATCTGATAAAATTTTTATCAGATGCACTTGTGGGAAATACAACGTAAGGGGGGGGGAGAAAGCTGCCCCCAACCACTTGGACTCTTAAAAACGGAATTAGAAAATATGATTCCGAATCCAATGAGCCCCTCTGGAGATTATACGACCACCCTCTTATAAGAAAAAAATATAATATAAAAACCTTATATGCACTCGGGGCATAAGTTACCAACCTTACTCTGAGAGCAGTAGAGGGAGGGTTGTTATCCTTAAAGACATAATATCAAGACCTTTCAACTACGCTAAACAAAATTGCTTTCTCAAAATGTTGATTAGATGTGTTTTGGGAATTGGTGGGTGTTGGAGGAGGGTTAGTTGCCCTCCACTCCCTTTCGACTATTAAAAAGGGCACTATCACTTTGAATTTCCAATCGAAAGACCCCTTTTCGAAGTTCCTACGAAAAAAAAATGGTCTTCTCAAAATTTCTACCAGATGTATTTCGGGAAAATACGAGGTCTGAAGGGAGGGGGGGGGGGTTCCATCTTCTGATCACTTTGAATCTTAGAATGGGTACTAAAACTTCTGATTACTAATCCACATAGCCCCCTCCGATGTTAATATGATCATTCCTTTTATATATACCTTACGCCTCCAGGGCATAACTTATCACCCTTGCTTTGAGGGCTGTGGTGGTGGGGGTGTCATTCTAAAAGACAAAGTTTCCGGCCTTTTGAACTACTTTGAACAAAATGGCTATCTCTAAATTTTGGATTGAATATGTTTGAGGAAATGGTAGGCATGGGAGCGGAGTTAGTTGTCCTCCACTCACTTTCGACTGTTAAAAAGGGTACTAGCCCTTTCAATTTTCAATCAAATGAGCCCTTTTAAAAGTTTGTAAGACAACAAATGGCCATCTCAAAATTTCTATCAGATGTATTTTGGGAAAATGCGAGGTGTGGGGGGGGGGGGGGTATCCACTCTCCGGTCAGTCTGTATTTAAAAAAGGCACTATCCCTTTCAATTTCCAAGCGAATGATCCCATCAAAGCTTCCACAACAACTCCTTCAATAAGAAAAGCCTTGGTCTAAAAAAAAAAGAAAAAAAAAGAAAAGAAAAAAAAAGACATTGTGCCCATATTGCTCTTTACTTAGGCAGTGCTATTGTGGTCCCTATGATAAAAATACAGATGATGCCTATATCATCATTATATCAATTACCCCATTCTGTTTGAAATTTTCTACTTATTTATAGACAATCCTAATGCTTTCCCGAGCCATTGAGCTGCGTTTGGCGCTAGAAATTTTTGATTCCTATTTTTTTGCAGAGAACAGAATTGGGAGTAAGATATAGAATTATGTATATATATATATATAATATATATATATATATATATATATATATATATATATATATATAAATAAGTTGTCTCTCTCTCTCTGTGTGTGTGTGTGTGTGTGTGTGTGTGTGTGTGTGTGTGTGTGTGTGTGTGTGTGTGTGTGTGTGTGTGTGTGTGTGTGTGTGTGTGTGTGTGTGTGTGTGTGTGTGTGTGTGTGTGTGCGTGTGTCGAGTGACGTCATGTTTGTCGACTGACGTCATTATAAGGATTGAGCTGTATGCGTCATGAAGTTGTTTGTTGACTGACTATATGTTTTTCAACTAATGAAATTACATACCGGGACACCGGGACACAAATGACAACCGGGACACAGGGAATATAAATGACGACCGGGAACCTCAAAGAGAAATTACAGACTTTGACACCCAGACACAAATCACGACCGGGACACAGAGAATATAAATGACGACCGGGACACAGGGACACAACTACAACGGGGACACCGGGGGGCACGGTGGGATATATAAATGACGACCGGGACACAGGGATTGTTTGAATAGAAATTACAGACCGGGACACCGGGACACAAATGACGACCGGGACACAGGGAATATAAATGACGACACAACTATCCGTGGGACACAACTATAATGGGGCGTAACGACTTACGCGCGATAGTCATTTTGTCATTTTCAGATAGTCATTTTGTTCAGCATAGTCGAAATATTTTATAGCTATGTCTTTGACGACAACTTAATCCCCCATAGTCCCCGGGAAAGGGCTGCAAGTTATGAACTAAGCCAAATGTTTACATATAGTACTGGTTATTGGCAAATATACAGACGTTTTCAGGGGTTTTTTCTGGTGGGAGGGATCTGGAGATTGGGCTACTTGGGAGGATCTCTCCATGGAATAATTTATCACGGGGGAAGATAATTTTTATTAAGGGGGCGCTGGATATCCCGGTATTATTTAAAAAAACTATCAGAAATTAAATTTAGAAAAAAACAGTTTTTTTCAATTGAAAGTAAGGAGTATAATTAAAACTAAATACGAACAAAAATTATTAGGTATATGAGGGGGTTAGTCTCCTCGTCAAGACCCCGCTGTTTACGCTAAAGTATTTTTAATAATTTCAAAAGTGCTATTTATTCTAGTTGACCGGTCTTTTTTATTCAGGAGTCATTCTTAAAGAATTGGAACAAATTGAACTTTAGCGTAAAGAGCGAGGTATTAACAGGGGGTAAACCCCCTGATATGAAGTATATGAGGAAGTTCTCCCCGTCGTCAAGACCTCGCTCTTTACGCTAAAGTTATACTTTTGTAAAATGATTGCCGATATAAGTAATAATTTGTTTCTGTTATTTTCCAGTCAATCTTAGCATTTACTTTTACCTTAAGCAGGCTCATAACTATGATTTTTATATGATAAACGACACAGATATTGTATGTCTTCGGCTTGTAGTGGTTATTAAATAAAAGATTTTTTTCCAATTGAGGGTACGGAATAACATTAAAACTTAAAACGAAAATAAATCATTGCGTTTATCGTTTAAAGGTCTTTTATTTAATCCATTTCAGTCATTTGAGAATTGCTAAACTTGTGACTCATTTTCATAAAAATAGTTTCGACCTCTTTGACCGCTTTGTTACTAAGCCTTACAAAATTAGTTCCACAAATATCCCAAATTAAAGTTGCGTCGGAGAATCTTTTCATGGAGGAATTTCTCGTGAGGGAATGGCATTCTCCATGGAGGGATAGCTGAATTTTGCAACCTTACTTAAAAAACGATTAGCAATTAAATAATAATCAAGTTTTTTCAACTGAAAGTAAGAAGCAACTTTAAACTTTGAAAACAACAGAAAATATTACGTATATGAGATAGGTTGGCTCTCCTCACTAGCTCGATCTTACGCTAAAGTTTATTTTTCAATTTTTAAAAAACCTTATTATTCTAATTAAATTGCCTTTTTTTGATTCAGGAGTCATTCTTAAACAACTGAACTATAAATCAAACTTAGGTTATTATAGGGTTATTAATAATTTAAAAAAGTAAAATTAATATGCAAATTTCGCTTTAATTATTTATGTATGGTGAGCCAAATTCAAAAACTGCACTAATTCAAAAACGTTCAGAAATTGAATTGTAAAAAACCAGTTTTTTTTAACTGAGAGTATAAAACGACATTAAAACTTAATACGAATGGAAATTACTCCATATATGAAAGGGGCTGTCCCCTCCTTAATACACCACTATTTACGCAACAGTTTTTTATTGTTTATAAAGTAGTTTTGTGAGAAAGAGTTAAACTTTACAACAGAGAGCGGGTTGTTGAGGAGGGGGCAGCCCCTTTCATATATGGAATAATCTCTATTCGTTTTAAGTTTTGCTGTCGCTCCTTACTTTTGGTTAAAAAAAAAACTTGTCTTTTTTATTCTATATCGCAAGGGTATGGCGTTATTTTGAGTTTGCCTCTGTCTCTCTATTACTTCCGATATATCTACAAATTCAAAGTAAATACTAAAGCTCATGGGCGCTAGCGACAGATTGGGCCTCAGAAATGATAAAAGAAATTATTTTTCAGATAAAGTAAGCATGGATATAGTAGATAAAGTAAAGTAAGCTCAGATAAAGCAAGCACATGAATATAGATTCCGTAGCATAGGTTAGGTTTTTAAGGAACTTTCCCAGGAGCATGTTTTTTCATTAACAGTTTTTAAAATTTTTGGTTACTAAAGACATTTTTGAGCCATTTTAACCTTTTATGGGCTGAAAATTTTCCACAGAATCAGTTTTTGAATTAGGAAACAGCATAAAAAAATCATCAAGTGATATATCCACGTTCATCTTAGCCAAATTATGTTGGGAACTGCATATTTACCAAGTAGGATTAGCCTATTCGTTTTTCATGTTGGATTTTGTTCAAAAATTCAGCATTTTTACTGCATCACTAATTTTTGTTACTGGAATATAACCGGAATATAACAAAAACAAATTATTGCTTATATCGGCAATCAATTTACAAAATTCGAACTTCAGCGTAAAGAGCGAGGCATTGACGAGGGGAAAAACTTCCTCATGTATATAGTATAAGGGGCTTATCCCCTTGTTCATACTTCGCTCTTTACGCTAAAGTTTAAATTTTTTTGCAATTCTTTGAGAATGACTCCCAAATCACAAAGACCGTTTAATTAGAATAAATAGCTGTTTTGAAATTATTCAAAACATTTTAGCCTAAACAGCGAGTTATTGAAGAGGGGAAAAAACCCCTCATATACCTAATAATGCCTGTTAGTATTTTTAAAAACAAAATGCATCAGGAATTCAATGAGTTTAGGCAATTTAATTTAATTATGGCGACTGGTCATTGATACCATCCTTTGCTTTAACACAAGACTAAGAAAAACAAAATATATTTATTTCAGACATGTTCTGGAGAAAATTCCAGAACCATCTTCTATAGAGTATACGCTCAACCCTCTCCGTAATATTTCAAATATGTAAGTTTATCAGAAAATTAATTTTTTCAATGAGACCAAATGATCAATTTTACTCAAATCTAAACAACATCAACTTGTATACTTTCTTTTTTCAACTCACAACTACGTGACCTAAACGATGGGCTCTAAGGAAAAACAATACTTTTCAATATGTGGACAGGGGTCCGTGCGAACGCAGTCCCCCACTACCAAAAACTTACGCTGTTGAGTTACCCCCATTTGGGGTAATCACAGGAGTCAGCCAATCCGAAGTGCAATGGAAAGGCCTCACCCTGGGAGTACCTCCATCATGATCAAGGCAGCTTTCCAGCCAGGTAAGTATGAATTGATAAAAATCTAACATTTTACTAAAATCTTTCGACATAAATCTGGTTGCTTTGAATGCCATTCGGAAACTCTAATTTATTAAACACATGCAGCTTTAGAAAACTTTTTCACAGCAGTGAATCAAGTCTCTAAATTATTTTTGAACATAGCAATGTCCCATTTCATTTTCATATGCAAACGTCTTAATCATTTAAATGCAACTTTATCTTTATGAGAAAAGAAAATCAGGGGTTTCTCACTCTCTCATCAATACGACTGAAAAGTCGAAACTTTTAATTTCTAAGAGCCCAGTGGCCGTTCTACTGACTATACCAATTATTTTCTCGCCAAAAACCATTGGGGGCTTTAGCCATTACGAATATCAACAACTCGCCGCAGAACCAAGTCGTCTGAGGCCAAAAACAATCACTTCAGCAATTTTATCGAATATTGGTTCAATATGAAATTTCAGCAGTTTATAATTATGAACTATTTTCGATAAAGATGCGTGAGAACTTTGATCCAGCTTGGGCACTTTAAATTAACTATGCCGAGTAGTCACTGGCTTTTTTACCTTTTAATTTTTGTAAATTATATACACTGGTTCTCCTTTGCAGATGAAAATAGAAAATTCCGAATATATTTAATGACTAGGTAACTACATGTATGTGCAGTTTCTCTTCAATTTGAATACCGTACAACGTATAGAATTGATTCGGATTCATGGACTTTGGTTTCCCCTCGAAAGGCGTGCGCTGATCCCAGAGGTACTACAATACCGGGCCTACGCGTGAAACGAGCGGAGCAAGCCCCGACATCACTCCGGTTTCCAAAAATCAGTTTAATATTCTGGGCCCCATGTAGGGGCCGTATCAGATGTTAAGCTGATAAGAACAGATACTACACTTTGATCTTAGCCAAAAGGCTGAGAAGCGATGATTAGACAAGGATTGTCAAAGACTTTATAAGAATACGAATAACAAAGTTTGTCAAAATAATCAGTTTCGGTTGCAATGCTCAAATAATATTCAATTAACTTATTACTTTGTCTTTAGATTTTATAAACAGTATGAAACATTTTCCACAATATCAAAGTTTATCTCAAAATTTTAATGGTAAACGATAAACTTTCCAATCGAGACTTGGACAAAATTGTCATTCAAAAAGCGAAAATCAGAAAAGATGAGCCTTAAATCAGAGATATATTGTCTTGGCCCTTTAGCTGACAATGATCAGAACCAGGGAATGACGTTAATTCGCGGTAATTAAGGGGACGGAGGACAGATACAAGTATTTTTTTTTCAAAATCCAGAGAGAACAATTCTCTTGTTTTTTTCACTTGCATTTACGAAAATACCCCAAAAACACAGCTTTATTTGCAATAAAAATTGTCAATCCACCAGTTGAAATCACTGGTATTGATCAAAAGCGTGAATTCATGGAAACTGGAGGACAAGGCTGAATCCAGCAGGCTAATAACCTATATTTTTGTCCGGCTCTTTAAAACGTAACGCAATGAATTTAAACAAGTTTCCGATGGGTTTTTATTTTTTATTTTTCAATCACTCCCTCCAAAATGATTTTCCAGACACAGCCCAGGGGAGATAAATCCACCCCTGGGCTTTATCAGATAAATGATTGCTTACTTTAATTTAAAACTATTTATCCTTTTCATTTGTCATTTACTTGATTATTTCTATAATTCCATCTTATTACTAACAATGTAGCCAGAAGACTGTCATGAAGAATAGATGGCCTTCAAGCATAATTTCAGTTTTATCGTAGAATTTGAGTCTAGGCTTATTAAACAACTGTAAGGTTCGAACCATAAAAAGTAGGGGGGTAATTTGCTATTGGACAGGAGGTTGGCAGCTGCCCCTTCCACACCTTGGTTTTTCCCTCCTCCAGGCCTCATTTTTCCCCCGTCTCCTTGAAATATAGTTTCTTCCAAAATCTTGTCAAAACTAAAGTCAACCTAAAAATTCAAGCATCTACAATTTTTTTTTTAAGTACATTTTTACCTTTATAGTACTATAAAATACCTTTATTTATGCCACCATAAAAAGCAAATGATATACATATATATATATATATATATATATATACATATATATATATATATATATATATATATATATATATATATATATATATATATATATATATATTTATCTTCATTATATTTGCATTTAAGCTCCAGGCTTCTCCTTCCTCAGAGACCCTTTTCTTGTTCTCCCTTCACATGGAGAATCGCCTGTTGATTCAAGTATTTTTTTTTTTTTCAAAATCCAGAGAGAACAATTGTCTTGTTTTTTCACTTGCTTTCACAAAAATACCCCAACAAATATATTTTTATATTATATAAAATATATTATATATATTTGTGTTATATTTGCATTTAAGCTCCAGGCTTCTCCTTCCTCAGAGACCCTTTTCTCGTTCTCCCTTCACATGGAGAATCACCTGTTGATTCTCTTTTCCCTTCACACACAGAGCATTTCACACAGAGCATTGTCTCTTGAATCGTTTTCTCCCGCCAGGCAGAGTAGTGTGTTTAGAAACCCATGGAATCCCCAAATCAAAGAACTTGCCCCTATAAAATATAAAAACTCCTCATTTTAGAGGAACCTCCTAAACTGGAATGGAAATACTGTTCTTAGACGAGGGAGGAATGAGGACCCCAAGAGAATGAGGGCTCAAGAGCACCTAGGACTTGGCAAGTTATTGCACCAGACCAAGAGTGCCTTCGAGCATCCCTTACCCGCCCAAAATTCGCTTCCCTGGTTGTTTATCTGCAAAAGATAACAGAATATACTTAGCCAGGAACTTGTCAACTGAAGAGCTATAGCCAACTAGGCAAATAACAACACTAATCACGTCTACTTCACTATAAACATAGCTTATTTAGATACCTCTGGAAGGTGTGCCATATTTCACAATTACTGTCCCTTTTCGCTATCTGCCCATAACTTCACACTTTGCTTTTCATTTTTGAAAAGATTGGATTTTTGTTCATATTCTGCATTTTCCAGGGTTAGCCTACTTGTCCGACCCCCTAATCAAGAGATACATAGTATAGAAATATTCAAACATACTACAGTAGTATAGGCTAGTCTGCCTTTCGGCATTCAAAAATTTGTTAAGACTCATCAAGTGCCCCTCCCCACGGTAATCTTTAGTAAAAGGTGAAAGATTAACTCGGTATGAGGAGAGGCCAGAGCTATGAAAATTGCCAAGATTGACTTGAGTATATAAAAATAAATCCTCTTTATAACGAAACACAACCTATTTATAACCTAGCTAAAAAAGATTGACTAGCTAAAAAAAAGAACATGGAGATTTTAAATTTTCCATCTTCCACCAGAGCAATGTTGCCATCTATTTTCAAAATATTAAAAATTAGCTGTCGCCATTAATGAACCATTTCCTAACACCCATGAGGCTCAGCTACTTTGATAGAATTACAACTGCTTTATTTTTTTTTTTTTTAATGTATTTCTAACTTATTTATAACGAAATACAACCTATTTATAATCCAGCTAAAAAAGATACATTAGCTAAAAATAGAAGATTGGGATTTTAAATTTCCAGCTTCCACTAGAACATTGTTACTATCTAATTTTTAAATATTACAAATTAACTGTTGTCATTGATAAACCATTTACTAACACCCATGAAGTTTAGCTACTTTGACAGAATTACAACCGCTTTGTTTATTTTCCTTTTATGTATTTTTAACCTATTTATAACGGAATACAACCCATTTATAACCTAGCTAAAAAAGATTGCCAAGATTGACTTGAGTATATAAAAATAAATCCTCTTTATAACGAAACACAACCTATTTATAACCTAGCTAAAAAAGATTGACTAGCTAAAAAAAAGAACATGGAGATTTTAAATTTTCCATCTTCCACCAGAGCAATGTTGCCATCTATTTTCAAAATATTAAAAATTAGCTGTCGCCATTAATAAACCATTTCCTAACACCCATGAGGCTCAGCTACTTTGATAGAATTACAACTTCTTTATTATTTTTTTTTTTTTAATGTATTTCTAACCTATTTATAACGAAATACAACCTATTTATAATCCAGCTAAAAAAGATACATTAGCTAAAAATAGAAGATTGGGATTTTAAATTTCCAGCTTCCACTAGAACATTGTTACTATCTAATTTTTAAATATTACAAATTAACTGTTGTCATTGATAAACCATTTACTAACACCCATGAAGTTTAGCTACT
This sequence comes from Artemia franciscana, assembly GCF_032884065.1. Lineage (NCBI taxonomy): Eukaryota > Metazoa > Arthropoda > Branchiopoda > Anostraca > Artemiidae > Artemia > Artemia franciscana. The sequence goes on from NC_088870.1 coordinate 51,871,045, forward strand.
TTGATAGAATTACAACCGCTTTGTTTATTTTCCTT
>NC_088870.1:51871179-51945467 GCF_032884065.1 Artemia franciscana
TGTAAGGTATAACTTTACATGAAAAGATACCTTCCCAACAATAAAATAGTTAACTGTCAGCTCAATAGGGAGTAGGTAACCCAAAAAGTTATATTTGAGAGCAAAAAACTTAATAACATGTGTTCCAAAAATCTCTCTTACCATATTTTTTTTTTCTCTGAAACTATACAAAGTGTCAGAACCATGTTTAAGTTTTAATGCTGCTCCTTGCCTGCAGTTAAAAAACTAGTTTTTTTTTTTCTAATTTGTATATAGGCTAGGGCTATATCAGACCATTAGAGGGAAGCTAAAGAAGAATTGTCAAAAAACAAGAACAAAACCATTAAATTAGCTAATGAATCATCTAAAGATGACTCTCTTTTTGTTTTAGCATGTCTCCTTCTGGACAACAGCTGCTTGGCAACTTATACATTATTTACTTTACTCTATAGACTGCAATTTGGACATAAAATGAATGTCTTAGAAAAAAATAAAGAGGATATTGAAAACCTTTGAAAATAACCAAAAATACTGTTAACATGATTTATGCAAATACAGAAAAATATTCCAATAATTGCCCTATCTATAAATAGACATATTGGAGCTTGCTGACCTCTAAAACACAATGAATAAAAAATCGATTACAGTAACCTTCAATTACATCAAATAACATTTTCTAGTAACTAAGATTATAGGAATCAGCAAATGTTTGGTGCCAAGGACCCAGTTTGCCTTTGCAACTTCCATCCAGCAATGTGAAATTTGAGCTTATTGTCAATGATTAGGGTAAGATACCTAGTGGTTGGCTAGGTAATTTACTCTTTAACAGCTAAATCATTGTAAAATCTTGTTAAAGTGGATGATTTGTCTCATTGTCTCATTGTTAAAGTGGATGATTAGCTTGTATATTTGAAACATTAGCAGAACTCATAATTTCAAATTATTATTATTATTATTTATTCAAACCCCATCTTTGTATAAAACAAAAATGACAAGAGCACTGCAAAGAAAGAAGTAAGCAAAATATCACTATACTACTATGACAAGGTAACTACAGTTCAAGAAGTTGTCTCCAACCATGCTTGAAATTTTGTGGCTGTGTTTCTCCATAAGTTTATAGTAGGATCTGCTATGTGAAGACTGTTGATGAGTTTTGAACTGCATGTCCAAATTGAATATCAATCAAGTATTTTGAAAAACAGAAAAAAAAAAAACAGAGTGAATTTTCAATTTATCAACATCTGTGACAATCTTCCAGAAGGGTGCAATGTAGAGGATGTGTGGGAGAGCAACAGTGTTGCAAGATAACAGTGATTGAAACAAAGCTTAGCTGAGACTATGGAAGCATAGGCAGCCAATATGCAGCATTTGATGACTTCTGTTAGGAGATGACAAACATGAGAAATGCTATTTCCAATGGGAATACCAGGATAAACGATTTAGTCAGATGGGCAATTCTTTCAATTTCAAGTACAATTTCATTAGGAAGTGGGTCTTTCCAGTTAAAAAACATGACACTAGACTTTGCAGCATTAAATTCAAGACCAGATTCTGGTTATTCTACTTGCAGTTTTTGGACAGTTTAAGAAATTTTGTCCTAAGTTTAGCTAATGATAAAAATGTCATCAGCACAAGTGACTAAGGGGATATTGAGGCCAAAGAAAATACAAGACATCTCACATTGGTCTTGAGCTTTTAGGAAACAATTATTGAAATAACAAGGTGAGGCAATTGCACCTTCCCTGGCTCCACTCTTAACTGGTATAGTTCCATCCTTGCCATTTCATTTTGCTTAAGAGGTATTTTAAGATGGACTTGTAGATTAGCATACATATCCTTTTGAGATCTAATTATAGCTAGATTTACTCCTTTTTTAACAGCCCTTAAAAGCATACCGGGGTGGCATCCAATACCATGTTGAAAGCCAAATTAATATGGAGGCATGTGAAATTTTTTCTTCAAGCTCTTTTATAAACAGTAGTTCATAAACCTTACATAAACTGGTTGAAGCAGTTATAAGCCTGACAGATGAGCATTGATTGGAGGTTTTTTGCCTTTTTTGAATAGATCTCCTATGCAGAATGTTGATAGACCCATGCCTTGTATAACAAGAGCTAGGAACTCATATGGCACTTGTGACAAGGCCAGAAGAGCTAAGAGCAAAGAGCTCATACGGTAGGAGCTCTAACAAAATTCTAAGAATTAATAGATTGATTTAAAATGAGAATCAGAGGCTCAATGCCAGTCGGAATTTAAAATAAGAGCTCTAAGTCATGATGTCATTCTAAATATCAAAATTCATTAAGATCATATCACCCACTTGTAAGTTATAAATAACTCATTTTTTCTAATTTTTCCTCTCCCTTTAGCCCCCCAGATGGTCGAATCTGGGAAAACGACTTTAACAAGTCAATTTGTGCAGCTCCTTGACATGCCTGCCAATTTTCGTTGTCCTAGCACGTCCACAAGCACAAAACTTGCCAAAGCACTGAACCCCTCCCCCCAACTCCCCCAAAGATAACAAATCCAGTACAGTCACGTCAATCATGTGTCTATGACATTTGCTTATTCTATACACCAAACTTCATCCCAATTCCTCCACTCTAAGTGTTTTCCAATTTCCCCCTCCAACAACCCCCCAATATCAACAAATCTGGTAGGGATTTGAAATAACAGCTCTGAGACATGAATTCCTCCTAAATATCATATTTCATTAAGATCTGGTCACCTGTTCTTAAGTTAGAAATGCCCCAATTTTTCTGATTTTTCCAAATTAACACCCCCCCCCAGCAACTCCAAAGAGAACAGATCCGTTCCAATTATGTCAATCATGTATCTAGGACTTGTGCTTATTCTTCCCATGAAGTTTCATCTGATCTCTCCCATCTAAGCATTTTCCAAGATTTATGTTTCCCTTCTCCAGCCCCCTATGTCCCCAGATCCAATTCAAGTCTCACCTCAATGTCAAAGGATCTGGTCGGAATTTAAAATAAGAGCTTTAAAGCACAAGATCCTTCTAAATATTAAATTTAATTAAGATCTGATCACCTGTTCATAAGTTAAAAGTACCTCATTTTTCCAAATTACAGCCCCCTCCACCAAAGAGAGTGGATCTGGTCCAGTTATATCATTCACATATCTTAGACTTGTTTTGATTCTTCCCATCCAGTTTCATCCTGATCTCTCCACTTTAAGTATTTTCTAAGATTTCCAGCCCCCTCCCCCCCAATACTGCTGGATCCAGTTGAGATTAAAACAAAAGATCCGAGTTACGAGATCCTTCTAAATATGAAATTTCATGAAGATCCAATCACTCCTTCATAAGTTAAAAATATGTCATTTTTTTCTAATTTTTCAGATTAACTCTCCCCCCCCCAATTCTCCCAAATAGAGCAGATCTGTTCCAATTATATTAATCATGTATCTAAGACTTCTGCTTATTTTTCCCACCAGGTTTCATCCTGATCCCTCCACTCCAAGCATTTTCCATGATTATAGGTTCCCCCCAAACTCCCACCAATGGCACCAAATCCGACCAAGATTTAAAATAAGAGCTTTGAGACACAATATCCTTCTAAATATCAAATTTCATTGAGATCTAATCACCTGTTTGTAAGTTAAAAATACCTCATTTTTTCTAATTTTTCAGAATTAAGCATCCCAACTACCCCAAAGAGAGCGGATCCGTTCCAGTTATTTCAATCATGTATCTAGGACTTGTGCTTATTTTCCCCACCAAGTTTCATCCTGATCCATCCACTCTAAGTGTTTTCCAAGATTTTAGGTTTCCCCCTCCCAACTCCCCCCATGTCACCAGATCTGGTCAGGATTTACAATAAGAGCTCAGAGACACAAATCCTTCCAAACATCAAATTTCATTAAGATCTGATCAACTGCTTGTAAGTTAAAATTACTTCATTTTTTCTATTTTTCCAAATTAACTGGCCCCCACTCCCTCCCCCCAGATGGTAAAGTCAGGAAAACGACTATTTATAATTTAATCTGGTCCAGTTGCTGATATGCCTGCCAAATTTCATTGTCCTAGCTTACCTGGAAGTGCCTAAAGTAACAAAACCAGGACCAACAGACAGACCAACAGAATTTGTGATTTCTATATGTCACTTGGTTAATACCAAGTACCATAAAAATCATCTGATAGACTATATACTGATAGACAACAGAAGAGCCTAATCTTGGAAATGTTTATGTAGAGGTTAAACAGTGTTTAGCTTAATTCCTGGGGGTACACTAGTCTTGACATGAACTGGTGTGGAGTAGATAGGCACACTTTCATCCTATACATCAACAATCAAAGTTCTAGCCTATAAGATTCCCTGTGCTCAACCAGTGCCTAATCTTTGCCAAATATTATGATTAAAAGGTATCTTTCCTACACATATACAATAGGCTCCTAATCTACACTTGCTTAGATTAAACCTATCTAAGATTGACTGTAGGCCTATTTGTGATTAGGACATGCTGTCCTAACTTTTGAATCATGTGTTGAAGATTAGACACCATTTATGCAAGATTAGGCTCAAGCTTTAAATGTGAGGCCAAGATTAGCCATGATGGTTGTATATCAGTATACTTGAAATTGTAAGTGTTGTATATAGTTTATACATTCAAACTAATAACATTGTTATAAAAAAGATTTTGACATATCCAATGGTAAACAATCCACTTCCTAGGTGGTATGATAGATATTTTATAATGATCTAGCTTTTAAAGAGTGAATTGGCTGGCCAATTGTAGGGTATCTAACCATATTAGTCTAATAAAAATCCTTATCATAATAGCATTTAAATAATCAATAATTACAGCTGGTTATTGAATGCCCAAATAGGAGTCAGGACCTGTAAATAAACTGTGTATCCTACTGGGGTAAAAAAAAAAACCAGCATCTAATTGAGCAAAATTATGTAAAAATAAAACACACACACCTTGTTACCAAACAGGAATTGAGAAGAATAGTATATATTACTCAATGGCAAAAATCTAAGCTATGCATCAATATGGTTATTATTAAAAGTATTAAAGATCACTTGAAATTTTCAGTTTATTGACTTATGTATAAGGACCTCCTTTTGGAAATACCAATATCATATTTTGACATATATAGCCTATATATCCTTTCAGTTTTATTCATGTATTAACAGAAAGCTGATTTTCTAGGGATTCTAAAAATGTAACTTTAATTGCTTGATATTTACTTTATAAATCACAAATATTAAATATAATTTTTCTTCTTAATAGCTTGTCAAAATAGAGACTGGACATTTAATTTATGCTGACAAACTATTGATAAAACTTTCAACAAGAAGGCAGGCTCTTGTTACTACCCTCTCATTTCATCATGTGTAGTAAAATATGGGTGGTTCAACAATCCTTCTCTAGTTTTCTAGAATGCCAAAGAAGTGTTTTTTTCTGTCCTGGAAAGAGGTCTAATTATTGATTAAATATATATTTGATAATAAGCCTATTATTTAGCTCTAAGATCTTACAGCTCTCTGATGTTATCAAAAAGTGCAACACCATTTATTTGCCACATAGAAGCGCCAAGCGAACTTTGATGATATACTTGTCATTGTTCTTAGACCACTGATCAGTACAGAATGATGAAGGATGTTTATAAAGAGTAGCATAAGAAGATGTTAATTCTATGGCTTCACTTTATAGCATTATTGGTAAATGTTTAGTTTCATCACAAGCTGTCTAAAATGAGTAATTCTGCAAATAGCAAGATTCTGATGTTTCCATATTGTTTCTTTGCCAATATTAGAGAAGCACATCTATTTTTTAGCTTTCTAAGATCCCTCTCTAATGAAACTAAAAATGTGTAAAGTGGTCTTGCTTATAGGTAACATTACCTATAGAGCAAAGCATATTTGTTGATGAGCCCTGTGGGTAGCAGGGCAAGGCCTGTATTCCATATTTAGAATAATAAAACTAAAGAAAAACCTCAAACAAGGCTTATTAAATAAATATAGAATACAGATCTCACCCCACTGCCCACAGGGCTGACCCATGGACTAATACACTTTGCTCTATAGGTAATTCTACCTGTGAGCAAGTCCACTTTACATATTTTTAATTTGCCATATAGAGGAGGAGCCAGAAATGGCTCCTAGAATTAGGATTTCTATGTACTATAACATGGGAATTATGTTTCTTTGCAGCAGTTTCCAGCTTAGACAGTTTGTGACAAAGCTAAACATTTACCACATTATTTGATGAGATATATGATCTCATTCACAATGAGCAAAATACAGTGTTAATGTAGTCCTCACATAGCAATACATGAAGTGATCTGTACAGAGTTCAGATACTAGCACAAAACTGACTTATAAGAGACTATTTATGTACTGAGGATCAGGCCTAGGATATTCTAGGGCAGTGGAAAGTTCTTTCTGTGGCACAATTATTGGGTGGTTTCAGCCTCCCACAAGTTAGACTACAACAAAAGCACAGAATATATTAAAGCTACAGAGTGAACAACGGAACTACATGAAACTCGAAAAGCATGAATTTGAATTCTTAGATTTATCTTTACACTAGGCTTACCCTAAGCAGCTTCAGAAGAGAAGTTGATTGCACTTTTGCATGTAACAACCAAAATAGCCCATTATACACACTTATTGAATTAAAAAAATTCTAAATCAAAATTGGGTGGTCAAAATACGGAAAAAAGTGATATTTATGCCCACCATTAAATCAAATTTCAGCGTGAAGTTTTGGATTCTGAAAAACCGCCATTTACGAATGACAATGAAAATGATGAATGTAAACAAAATCTCTTATCTTAATAAACCAAAAAGTATTTTTAAGATGAATTCAGAATAAATTAGATTTTAAATTTTACTGAGTTACATTTGTATGTGTTTATTCTAAATTATTTCCTTAAGTTTTCTTTTCATGGTTATTTCCTGTCGAGCGCGCCATGTTTAAAATTTAAACAGCCCGCCACGGATAAACATATTTGTATAATCACAAGTTCAGCGTATGTCACGTAAAAATAGGCTATTCAAAAATTAGGTTATTTAGGATCCATATAGGCCTAGGCTAGCTTAGATTTAATAGCATTAGCCTTCACAAGGTGCCACATGTGATAGGCTACTGAAATGGTACCTGTCACCCAAGCAAAAAGTAGGCTAAATATATACAAAATTCCATAACTATAAAATAGTGACAAGGTGAACTTACTAGGCCTACCTGATTATATTTTGTATGCACTTTCAAAATGTAATAATCAATCCACTTGTCGCCTAAGTACACCTCCCTTGATGGTCTCAAATATAGGCCTAGTTCTAAAATAAATGAAAACACTAGACTAAAACTATGAAATACCTACTAATTTAAGGTGGATTGCTATCATTTTTCCTTCCAATAATGTAGGCCTATCATTATAAAGTTGATACTGACCTTATTATAGTAGGCTACATAAAAACCCATAGATAGGCCTAATGGGTATTATAGACAGGATTTTGTTATAACTAGTCAATGTATTTAAAAAGTATGTCATAGGAGACTAAACTCTGTGTAAGTTGCCTTCACAATGATTTAGCCTAATCAATTTAATGATATAATTTTTCATAAACAGTTTGGCAAATAAAAATATTGTTTGGAGATATAAATTTATTTTTGGTAATGTATGACAGTTCATATTATTGACTTACTAATAAAGTAATCACTTGATGCTTTTACAAATATAATAATTGTTTCTATTGCAAATTCAAATTTAAGCACTTTTTCGCTCTTAAAAATGACAAAGTTTCAATGAAAGAATCATTTCCCAACAAAATAATACTATGTTTTCTCAGCCATTTTTGACAAAATAATGCTACATTTTTTCAGTGCCAGAATTATTTATAATAAGGTTAGGTTAGGTCAAAAAGTGCTGAAATTTGAATTTACAATAGAAGTGATTATCCTACTATATTTGTAAAGAGTAAAAAAAAGGCATCAAGTGATATATTCACTTCATTGGTAAGTCAATAATATGAATTGTCATACATTTACCTTATATTCTTCTCAGAATCAGAAATTGTACAAAGTAGAGTAGCCTACCTCAAGAAACATTTTTGGATCAAGCCTTATTCTACAACTACATCAATGATGAACTCACAATCAGGGAAAAAAAAAATAAGATATGCCAATATGCATATAACTCCAAATTGTTATCAGTCAAGTGCTGAAGTCATCTAAGTTGATCTTACTGTATTCTGAATATAGACAAAAACCTAGAAGCTAGAATTTAATAGTCTATTATTTTTAAGTAAATTTTTCCACAAAAAAGGAAATATAAAAAGTAAAGAGCTACATTAGGCAAAACCAAAGATGAGCAGAAATAAAGCCAAATATTTTTTTAAGCACAACACTACCATAATAATAGATTAATCAAACCTGAAATGAAGAAAAATTACAATAAATAACCAAGTCAAACTCAAAATCAGCAGATGCTAAGAAAAGAGGGGTTGATGCCATCTAAAGACCAGAATAGGATTTACAATTTACTGAAAACAGTGCTTATTTTAAGTTATGTATTTTATTCTTAAAACATACAAAAAGAGAAAAAATCTCCATCATGACCAATACAATTGGAAAAAAATGTATAGCTTAATATATATATATATATATATATACTGATATTCATCCCTGAAAGTATTAATGATTTTGACTTTATCAGATTAAAAAAAGGAGATGTTTAAAATGTTGCTTCCAATAAAGTGCTCATTTAGCTCTTTACTTTTCCTTGAAAACTGCTTTTGTGGAACTCCTTTGAAGTTTCACCATCACACCCTTAGCTTTAGTAGGGTGAAAAACCAGTACACAGTTGAGCAAAACTATGTAAAACTGAAACCCTCACTCCCTCACAAAAAAAGAAGAATTGCTTTAAAAACAAAAGAAAAACTAGAATAGAGTTCAATATTTGTGTATTCAACAACAAATCATTACAGAATACACAAATAAGCACAAACACACATCCAAAAGGCTCCATTGCTCCAAAACAACTTTTTCTTTATTTTACCTAAACAAAATTATAATAATTAAAGTACACCTCAAATACATCAACAGTAACAATAATGAATACAAAGTTTACAGCACTGCTCTGAATGATAATCTTGAAAGAAAAATCAACCTAGGGCTTGATCAGGCCCTTGAGTCCTTCTATAAGAAAATTATACAAATAAATTGCAACAAGCTTATTAATGAAGTGGTCAATTAGGAGTCAGGACCTGTAAATAAACTGTGTATCCTACTGGGGTAAAAAACCAGCATCCAATTGAGCAAAATTATGTAAAACTAAAACACTCACACCTTGTTATCAAAGAAGAATTGCTTACATCAATGAATAGCTAAAAATCTAAGGTATGAATCAATATGGTTATTATTAAATTTATTTAAAATCAAACACTTGAAATTATTAGTTTATTGACTTACTTACAAGGACCTCTTTTTAAAAATATCAATTATCCTATTTTGATGTTTATTTCCTTTCACTGTTTTTGCTTTTATTCACAAATTAATAGGAAGCTGATTTTCTTCAAATTCTAAAAATGTAACCTTTATTGCTTGATATTGATTCTATAAATCACAAGTATTAAATATAGTTTTCTCTTTTCAAAACAGAGAAGGCATTTTTAATTTATGCTGACAGATTATTGGTGAAAATTTCACCAAGAAGGTAGGGCTCTTGCTACTACCCTTACATTGCATTGTACTGTACTAAAGTAGGGGTGGTCCAAAAACCTTTCTCTGTTTTCCAGAATGCCAAAGAAAAGTGGTCTTTCCCAAAAAGAGGTATTTTATCCTAGTAGTTGTAGCAGTGGTAACTTCTTAAGCCACATTGGCCTGCCATAACATAAAAAAAAAAAACAATCAAAAATGGGGCTTTTAAAAGCCAAACAATAATGCTGAAGAAAACACAGGAAGTGAATATTTTCAGAGAACATCTACCTCTTCTTCAGCAGAAAAAAAATTATAATCAAAGGAAAGGCAAAAACCAAAAAATAAATGCAGAAAGTACAACAAAACGAATGGGAAAACTGCCAAAAATTAAAGAATAAACAAAATTCAATAAAAGACCAAAAAAACTATCCATTCTCAAATCTACCAAGGTAAAGACCTTATCCCAATAGGTGAAAACTCTAGTGTCTGCAGAATTCCTTGCTCTTATCAAATCTACCAAGGTAAAGACCCTATCCCAATAGGTGAAAACTCCAATGTCTGCAGAATTCCTTGCTCTTATGGTCTTTAGTGCATCAGAAGAATTGATGAATGACTTACAGATAGATTAACTCAGCACTACACCTCAATTAATAACACCCTTAAAAAGCAGAAAAAACTGAAAATTTTGACTCTGCCCTCTCAGTACACTTATATAATAATCCAGACCATACTGTTTTATTTAACCAAGCTGACCTAATTTCATATGACAAAGGTAATGTCCAGCACTACAGAGAATGAAGTTTATAAATACCAACATTTAGATCTAGCTTTGAACAGAGATTCAGGTGATTTAAGAATAAGCGAGTTGTATTTCGGTTTTCTCAAAAGAAAAACTGATACTTTATTAATCCCTTAAATAAACCTTGAACCACTTCCCCAATCACATAATCAAATACGTCATCAACCCCTTAGGTCTCAAAGGGTATCCACAAAAAATACAATGGTTAAAATCAGAAATCAGGTGACCTAGTTCGCAAATTTATTAAATTGCTGGTTTGTTCGTTTGAGTGAATGAATTTTTCTTTTATTTCTCAGTTATCTGTTAGTATCTGCTGATGGCAGTTCATATTTGTTTGAATTTTGTGCAAGTTGCAGATATTGATGAATAACCTGCTTTATTGTTGTTAGGTATTGGATTTTAATTCTTATAATTTTTTGTTGTTTCTTGAATATTATTTATCTTTAATTTTTTGGCAGTTTTTTGATTGGTTTTGTTGTACTTTCCATGTTTGTTTTTTGGTTCTTCCTTGATTATATTGTTGTTTTTTTTTTCACTTAAGAAGAGAGGTGGCTGTTTTCTCAAAATATTCACTTTCTGTGTTTTCTTCAGTAGTTTTGTTTGACCTTTAAAAAAACCATTTTTGATCCTTTTTTTATGGCAGTAGTAACAGTTGTGGATGACAACCCCCCTACAGCCCTCAGGGTGGATACCTCCCCCCCTCCCCACATACCTCATATTTTCCCAAAAAGTGTCTGATAGAAATTTTGAGATGGCCATTTGTTGCCATTGAAACTTCAAAAAAGGCTCATTTGATTTGGAATGATTGAAAGTGATGGGAGGGCAACTAATCCCCCTTCCAGGTCCATCATTTGACTACAACTATTCCATGTGAATTCAGAAAATTCAAAACTATTCCATTTTTGAATTCAAATGGAATAATTGTGTTGAGGTTCTTTCAGGTTATTCACGCTTGGATTTGCAATTATAATGGGAAATTTTCCCTTATAATGGAAAATATTTCGGATATATTTGATAGTTGGGAAATATATTCAAAAATATTACAAAACCTAGGGTATAATATTATTGTATTTCAACATTCTAATAAAAATTGTATTAATAAGAAAGCTCAGATAAGCTGGCAACATCCTAAGGTAAAAGACTACGTTGAAAGATATTGAAATATCTTTTAATATTATTCAAAATTTATATATTTGATAAATTTCAAAATTTACCAATGAAAGATACTCAGAATCATTAACATAGATTAGGCATAACCTTGTTGATAAGATTTGAACAAGCAGATTTCTGTCCATTTTTTTTTTTTTTTTTGCTGTCTTATGAAATTATGCCAAATCCAATTTAAGGCTAATGGAACCAAAATAATATTTAGTCATAACAAGGGAACTTTTAAGCTTATATCTTGAATTAGTGATAATGTCAAATTTATCCTTTATCTACTGGGTAAATAGACTGGCATAATTAGTAAGCATAGTTTAATGAACCAAATAAATTACAAGACCCATAATCATTTAATTTTCATTTATTTGTCATATAGTCATTTCAGTTACTGTTAATTTTTAATGGGTTGAAGCTAAATTTTCTCCACTTGTTTCAGGGTCTTGTGGAGTTTCCTAGACTAAAAAAAATATATGACATTTTCCAATGGTGACAGCTTAGAGATATTTCTAGACTACGAGTGGTGCACAAACCCTTGGTTCACCAGGGGAAGTTCTTGATGATAATCATCAGTCTTTCTACTAACTGATAGTAAAATATTTTGTTAAATTTTGGTGTACATACAGTTTATGATATGATATTGGGCTTAAAGTGTCAGAACTACAAAAAAAAATTCTGTCATGAGCCTATATTAATTATAGTACATCAGTTTTCGAAGTAGAACATGAATGCAACAAAGATATTTGCTACAGGGCATTATGGCGCCCCAAAATAGAAAGACATGCTGAATTAGATGGTCTATGTAAGGAAGTCCAAATCCAATTATTTATGAAAATAGTATAGCCCATAGCTAAATCCCGCATGAATCATCTCCTGTTTTGTATGCCATTAACTGCAGACAGTGTGCTTCTGTTGCAACTAATGTAGGGTTTATCTGTCTGGCACCGCCCTGGCCAAGTGGGTTGGTGCGCTGGATTCGGGATCCTGTGTCTGAGAGGACGTGGGTTCGAATCCCGGTGTACCCAATTCTTCAGTTTGGGACGGGGGTCAGTGGCGTGATCCTTTAAGCTTAGCCAGAGTCGACCCAGCTCTAAATGGGTACCTGGAGAAATCTGGGGAAGGTAAACAGGAAGGGTGTGCGAAAGCAAAGGTTGGCTGGCCCCCAACCCCCCATTGCACTTCCTGGCTGAAGGGCCAAGAAACGGAGATCAGCACCGCCGGTACGGACTGTAAAGTCTAAATGCCGCATCCTTTACCTTTTTTTACCACCGCCATAAGGTATTTTTGCTAAGAAAAAAAAATACCAATCATGTGTATTTTAGACAATTCTTAATTGATATGATAGGATGGGGCATTTAGAGCACCCCTAAATATAAATTTGGACACTATTTTCCAGTTTTCGAGTTTTAAATTAATCCTTTTTCATGACTGAAGTGGAGGATAGAAAGTGTAAGAATGCATTTTTTAGATGCTGTTTTTCAGTTTTGAGTTTTAAACGAATCATTTTTCATATGGCTGTTTGGGGGGTCGAAATTGGAAGAAAGTGCATTTTTTTTTTGCATGCTATTTTCAAGTTTTTGAGTTTCAAATTAATCCTTTTTCATAATGCTGAGGAAAATTTCCTCCCTCTGTAATTTTATGTTATATTTTTCTTAATGATGATATTTTTTTTTTAGAAGATGCCAAGAGAAAGAAGGCAGATGACTCCAAAACGACAGAGTCGTAGTAGAAGTAGGTCACAAGCCAGGACTCCAACTAGGATAAAACAAGAAAATGTACTTGCTCAAGATTCGCCAATTAGGCGATCCCCTGGACGCCCACCCAAGACTGTAAAACAAAGTCCTAGTCGGCAACTAAGATCTTCAAGTAGAGGAAGGTCTCCAGGAAGGAATGTAACTGAAACTCCTAAAGCTGAAAGAATCGTGGAACCAAGAACATCGATAAATATATCCCCAGCCAGGATTGTCAAACTAGCAGATACAAACTTAGGTGCCTACTTTTATGTATTTCTCCCTTAGTAGGGTTATTATGATTTTTTCGGCAGATGTGTAGAAGAGTCAAGCATTGGTTTCTCATTTACAATGAATTCACTAGTATGTACTTTACTTTTTGTTTTAGCAGGAAATAGTTGTTTGTACCCATACACAGAGGGAAGATTTCTATTGAGCCATGTCCACTGGGGTCAAATCTTGGCAATGTAGGGAAGGGAGATGTATTTTTCAAAACCTAGGGAGAAACAATTTTTTTTTTCAATGAAAAATTCAAACAAATATAGATTCGTAATTACAAATGCAAAACAATTTGCCTACCAAAACGCACTCAACCTAGGGGCTAGATCTGTGTGCATCAATGGTTGAGACCAACATACAATTCTATAGGTTCACCTCTAATCCATTTTCAAAAATAAGGAAGAACCAAGACACACTCAACCTAGGGGCTAGATCTGTCTTTATCAATGGTTGAGACAAGCATACAATCCTATAGGTTCATCTAGAATCCATATTTAAAAATAAGGAAGAACCAAGACACACTCAACCTAGGGGCTAGATCTGTGTGCATCAATGGTTGAGACCAACATACAATTCTTACCTAGGGGCTAGACCTGTGTGCATCAATGGTTGAGACCAACATACAATTCTATAGGTTCATCTAGAATCCATATTTAAAAATAAGGAAGAACCAAGACACACTCAACCTAGGGGCTAGATCCGTGTGCATCAATGGTTAAGACCAACATACAATTCTATAGGTTCATCTAGAATCCATATTTAAAAATAAGGAAGAACCAAGACGCACTCAACCTAGGGGCTAGATCTGTGTGCATCAATGGTTGAGACCAACATACAATTCTTACCTAGGGGCTAGACCTGTGTGCATCAATGGTTGAGACCAACATACAATTCTATAGGTTCATCTAGAATCCATATTTAAAAATAAGGAAGAACCAAGACGCACTCAACCTAGGGGCTAGATCTGTGTGCATCAATGGTTGAGACCAACATACAATTCTTACTTAGGGGCTAGACCTGTGTGCATCAATGGTTAAGACCAACATACAATTCTATAGGTTCATCTAGAATCCATATTTAAAAATAAGGAAGAACATTGGATAATGAGAACTGATACTAGGAACAGTCCTACTACAGTTTATATCTGCATTTGGTTCTCTCTTCAGACCTTTCTCCTTTATGGAGAAAGCCATGAAAAGATAAGTCACATGACTTCTACAAAACATGCAATGAATTGCTCTAATCTTCGTGTTAAGTGCTTAGTGTGCAACAGCAAGGACGTATGCTAGGGGGGGGGGGTAGTTAAGGGGTTTCTAACCCTTCGAAATTTTTGTCTGACTCGTAAAAACGTAAAAAATGAATTTAAACAAGTTTTTGATGTATTTTTATTTTTGTAAATTTGTAAGTTCTTTCTACCAAAATGTATATCAAGGATTTTTTGCAAGGATATCCTTCGTTTCAAAAAAAAATAAGAATTTTTAGGCAGTCATCTTTTGTTTTTAGGTGGGAAAACGCCCATCCCTTTGTGTCAGTTAAATAAATACGAATTATCTATTGCAGTATAGTGTAACTAGATGGGTACTACAGAAGATTGGTACTGATAATTTCATATGATCATCGAAACAAAGGGAATTAGTAACTAACGGTTGACTTATTGCTTATTATTATTTTTCTTATATTTGGTTTTGTACTAATGTCAATTTTAAGCGTGAGTTTGGTATTTCTGAAATTGTACTATTTAATTTTTTCCAATATCCTATGGCTTGATCAGGGGCACTAATACAAGAAAATGAAGGGGATGGTTGGGATTTATTTTGAAAATTTAGGAGGGGATTTTATTGTTTTTCTTTTTTTTGTCGAGATACCAAAACAAGAAGGCGTTTCTCAATGACAACACCAGAAAAATCTTTTTTGAGTCTAAGTGGGGCGACTACCCCCCCCCCTTCCCGACCCTCGGGCTAGATCACTGCCTAGAATTTGTAAGATTTATTTGGACCAGCCAAATGGCTGGGTCTTGGTCAGAAAAAAAAAACTTTGCCTGCTTTCTGTCCTCTGACTTTGCTTCCTTTAGCTCTTCCTGCGTCATTACGTAAATATGTTTGGTTATATAGAACGTAGGACAAAAACGGAGTATGAAATAATAAATTCAAATAAAACAACTAAACCAAACGACACTGACAACCTTATTTCTTCTGTACAGCTTATTTTAAAAGGTTCCATATAACTCAACCCCTGTTTAGCTCAACCCTCTTTCAATTCAACCCTCATTTAACATATTTTCAGCTCATTCCCAATTCAACTGAACCCTGCAACAAATTAGTTTAGTTTGAATGGGGTTGAGTTGTATGGGGAAGTATAACGGGGTTGGGGCTGACTAGGGTTGGATTAATGCCCAACCTTCAAAAAATCTAGTTGTTTTTTTTTTTTTTTTTTTTTTTTTTTTTGCTGTGATGAAGGCTTAGCCGAAACGTTTATTGAAATTTCTGCTACTGTTTATTTACTGGTTAAAAATCGCCGTCTTTTGATTTAGTCTTTTTTTGCCTCGTTGTTTTATCTTGTGGGATGTCATGACGTTAGTAAAGCTTTCTGGGTGTTTTTTTTTCTATAACTTTTTGAGTTTTGGCAGTCTGCAACTCCCATGTAACAAAGGTTCAACCAAAACCATATAGGTTCTTGCTTGGATAACTCATATTTCTTCAGTGGATAAATACAAATCTCTTGATTTATAGGTATTGGTACTAGCAGGAATTAAGTTTATTTTTAACATTCCATTATACAATTGCAGAGGTCCAGCAATCTGCAAGAGTTTGGGAGACAACAGAAACTAAAAGTAGAGGAAGGCCTACAGGAAGGATGGCTATCATATCACCTAAAGTTCGACAATTTTCGAAAGCAGTAGCTCCAAGAAATATATCTCCAGCCAGGATCGTCAGACAAGCAGGCTCAGCATTAGGTGCCTACTTTTTACATGTTTTTCCTTTAGAAGGATAATTATCAGTTTTTCAGCATATGGACAGTCGAGTTAAGCATAAGTGTTCCGTGTGCGCTATTTCCAGTTGTGTCAATTGGACTTTTATAGACTTTTTACCCCCTACCTTTTTTATGAAATCCTGCTCTAGACTTTTTTGATCCCCTACCCTTTAGATTTCTAAGAATTCCTTTTCTGGGAGTATTTTCAATGAAAAATACCCTTTTATGGTATTTTTATTGAGAAATTTATGGTGCATTTGTCCCACTCTCTTGGTATTGAAAACTGCATTTTGTCCTCCTCTCCTTCTAAACCTCTGTGAATTGACGCCGCGGGCTGTTTTGGTTTTATCTTCTCAGGCTATTTATTATACCTGCTCAAAAGGGGAGGGTTTCCATAAGATATATCCAAAATACCCAGAGACCCTAGGGGCTGGCTCTGTGTTCATTGATGGTCTAGGATACTGAATAAAGTAGTTATTTTTCAATGTACTTGCTACAGGGTTCAAGCACGGTTTTGGCCCGTAGTAACTGAAAATCCAAAGGCACATTTGGCAAAAAAAAACTATCAAGTGTGAAAAAATGGCCATTTGAAGCTGGTTCAAAGATGATTATTTAAATTAATTTTAGTTGTAAAAGTTTATTGCAAAAGCAAATTTATGTGAATTTTGAATGATACCCTTAAAACTCGAAAATATTTTAGACTGAAATCAAAACTGCATCGTTGGAATCACCATTGCCGAAAACCTCATTCAAAGAGGTTACAACCTTCCACCTTGACCAACAAGGAAAATTCCTTTTTTTGCACTTGGTATCTACCAAGTGACATATAGCGACCGCAAATTTTGTCGGTCTGTCCTGGTTTTGCTACTTTAGGCACTTCCAGGTAAGCTAGGACGATGAAATTTGGCAGGCGTTTCAAGAACCAGACTAGATTAAATTAAAATGGTCGTCTCCCCGATTCGACCATCTGGATGGGTGGGGGGGATGGTTAAATCAGAAAAAATGAGGTATTTTTAACTTACGAACAGGTAATCGGATCTTAATGAAATTTGATATTTAGAGGGATATCGTGTCTCAGAGCTGTTATTTTAAATCTCGATTGGATCTGGTGACACTTGGGGGAGTTGGGGGGGGGGGGTTAATTTTGAAAAATTAGAAAAATAAGGTATTTTTAACTTACGAAAGAGTAATCGGATCTTAATAAAATTTTATATTTAAAAGGATCCCTTAACTCGGATCTCTTATTTAAAATCCCGACCAAATCCAGAGTCATTAAAGGAGGAGTTGGGGGGGGCGGAAATCTTGGAAAATACCTAAAGCGGAGAGATCAGGATGAAACTTGGTGGGAAGAATAAAAACAAGTCCAAGATACGTGACTGACATAACCGGAACGGATCTGCTCTGGATCCGATGACATATGGGGGAGTTGGGGGGGAGCCTAAAACCTTGGAAAACGCTTAGAGTAGAGGGATCGGGAGAAACTTGGTGGGGAAAGTAAGCACAAATCCTAAATACGTGGTTGACATAACCGGAACGTATCCGATCTATTTGAGGGAGTTGGGGGGGGGGTTAATTCTGAAAAATGAGGTATTTTTATCTTACGAAGGAATGATCGTATCTTAATGAAATTCATATTTAGAAGGACCTCATAACTCAGATCTCTCATTTTAAATCCCGACCGGATCCAGCGTCATTTGGGGGGACCGGAAATCTTGGAAAACATTTAAAGCGGAGAGATTAGGATGAAACTTGTTGGGAGGAATAAAAACATGTCCAAGATACGTGACTGACATAATCAGACTGGATCCGCCCTCTTTGGTGGAGTTCGGGGGGGAGTAATTCAGAAAAATTAGAAAAAAATGAGGTATTTGTAACTTACGAATGGGTGATAAAATCCAATTGAAATTTGATATTTAGAAGGATCTTGTGCTTTAGAGCTCGTATTTTAAATCCCGGCCAGATCCAGTGACATTGGGGGGAGTTGGAGGGGGAAACCGGAATTTGGAAAACGTGAAAATTGAGGTATCTTTATCATACGAATGGGTGATCGGATCTTAGCGAAACTTGATATATAGAAGGATATTATGTCTCAGATGCTCCATTTTCAATTCGAATCGGGTCTGGGGACATGGGGGGTAGTGGGGGAAAACAGAAATCTTGGAAAATGCTTAGAGTGGAGAGATCGGGATGAAACTTGTTGGGAAGAATAAGCACAAGTTGTAGATACGTGATTGACATAATTGGAATGGATCTGTTCACTTTGGAGGAGCTGGGGGGTCTTAATTTGGAAAAATCAAAAAATTGAGGAATTTTTAACTTAAGAACGGGTGACCGGATCTTAATGAAATTTGACATTTAGAAGGAACTCTTGTCTCAGAGCTCTTATTTCAAATCCCGACCAGATCTGTTGACATTAGGGGGAGTTGGAGGGGGAAACCAAAATCTTGGAAAACGCTTAGAGTAGAGATATCGGGATGAAACTTGGTGGGTAGAATAAGTCAATGTCGTAGATACGTGATTGTGTAACCGTACTGGATACACTCTCTTTGGGAGAGTTAGGGGGTGGGGTTCAGTGCTTTGGCGAATTTAGTGCTTCTAGACGTGCTAGGGCGATGGAAATTGGTAAGCGTGTCCGGGAGCTGCACAAATTGACTTGATAAAGTCGTTTTACCCGATTAGACCATCTGGGGGGCTGAAGGGAGAAAAAAAAGTAGAAAAAATGAGGTATTTATAACTTACGAGTGGGTGATCGGATCTTAATGAATTTTAATATTTAGAAGGACCTCGTGACTCAGAGCTCTTATATTAAATCCCGACTGGTATTAAGCCTCCGATTTTCCTTTTAAATCAATCTATTGATTCTTAGAATTTTGCTAGAGCTCATACCATATGAGGCCTTGGCTTTTGGCTCGTCCGGCCTCGTCATAAGTGCTATATGACCTCTTAGCTCTTGTTTGTATGGGTAGCGTGTTTCCTCTTTTTTGCTCGCTTTTTTTCGCTGCTAGTGGAGCACTAAAGCAACATAGATAGCGGCTTAAGGACTCGTTAGTAAGGAAGTTTCTATATCCAGTGCCTTTTGTAAATATTAAATATATTTGCAAGAGCTGGGCAGTTCCTTGGATTTTCACGGAAGAAATTAACATGTAAGACTGAAATTAAAGAGCAAAAAAGTTCGAGTGGCGTATTGGCATAAGAAAGTAGTGTAGGGATATGAAAGTATAGTAGTTGGCATACGAAAGTATAGTAGTTAAGCTTCCCTGCACCAACCCTAGAACAAAATCTCGAAAGTTGGCATACGAAAGTATAGTAGTTAAGATTTCATGCATCAACCCTGGAACAAAACCTAGATTGCGAGCTAATAGCAACAGAAAATATTTCAATTATTGATGGTGATAATTTGATTTGGCCTCGTAAACCAGAATTTGAGGAATTTCTATTCAATTTCTTAGGCATTGGCCACAGGCAAAAGATTCTTGTTTTTAGTGACTGATGAATCTTTGGAACTAATCTGGAGATGAACCTTCAGGAGTGCCCAATCTTTTTCATATGTTGAAAAATGAAATAGGAAATTTTGTGTTTTTAGCCAAGAAAATTTGCAAGCATTTTCCGGAACTTCTCGTAAAGAAAAATCAGGAGATTAACTGCTAGGGGTGATGAAAGAATTTCTAAATTTGACCATTTTCTTTCCCTTTTTGTTCCTTTTCTGGCCTTTCTTTTCATTTTTCTGACCTTGTTTTGTTTCTTTCCAAACGCTTTCAAATAATAAAAATTGTTTCTCCAATGGTGCATATCACGTAGATGAAAGTGATGATGCTCTTTGATATATCGCTTGAAGCAGAATTTAAACCACCTAATCAGTTTAGAACCCCTTACATCCGGCATAAATCAGGCGGAGGCCTCTTCTTTCACTTTTCTGGATCTTTTGGGTCTCTTTTAAAGGGAGAGGTAGCAGCCCTGTTGCCTAGCCGTGGGGTTGTGAGAGTCTAACCGAGAATCTATTTTGGGAAGCAGAGCATCAATCCACTGTGCCATATATGCGAGCATCAATCCACTGTGCCACCACAGGAAGTGCTATATATGCGAGCATCAGTCAACTGTGCTACCACAGGATGTGCCACATGTGCAAGCATGAATCAACTGTGCCAACACAGGATTTGCCATAAATCCGAGCATCAATCCAATGTGCTACCACAGGATATGCCATATATGCGAGCATCAATCCACTCTGCTACCACAGGATGTGCCATATATGCGAGCATCAATCCACTGTGCCACCACAGGATATGCCATATATGCGAGCATCAATCCACTGTGCCACCACAGGATGTGCCGTATATGCGAGCACAATCCACTGTGCCATCACAGGATATGCCATAAATGCGAGCATCAATCCACTGTACCACCACAGGATGTGCCATATATGCAAGCATGAATCAACTGTGCCACCACAGGATTTGCCATAAATGCGAGCATCAATCCAATGTGCTACCACAGGATATGCCATATATGCGAGCATCAATCCACTCTGCTACCACAGGATGGGCCATATATGCGAGCATCAATCCACTGTGCCACTACAGGATGTGCCATATATGCGAGTATCAATCCACTGTGTCATCACAGGATTGGCCATATATGCGAGCATCAGTCCACTGTGCCACCACAGGATGTGCCATATATGCGAGCATCAATCCACTGTGCTACCACAGGATATGCTATATATGCGAGCATCAATCCACTGTGCCACTACAGGATGTGCCATATATGCAAGCATCAATCCACTGTGCCACCACAGGATGTGCCATATATGCTAGCATCAATCCACTGTGTCATCACAGGAAATGCCATATATGCGGGCATCAATCCATTGTGCCACCACAGGATATGCTATATATGCGAGCATCAATCCACTGTGCCACTACAGGATGTGCCATATATGCAAGCATCAATCCACTGTGCCATTACAGGATGTGCCATATATGCAAGCATCAGTCCACTGTGCTATCACAGGATGTGCCATATATGCGAGCATCAATCCACTGTGCCCCTACAGGATGTGCCATATATGCAAGCATCAATCCACTGTGCCACTACAGTATGTGCCATATTTGAAAGCATTAATCCACTGTGTCACCACAGGATGTGCCATATATGCAAGCATCAGTCCACTGTGCTACCACAGGATGTGCCATATATGCGAGCATCAATCCACTGTGCCATCACAGGATATGCCATATATGCGAGTATCAATCCACTGTGCCACCACAGGATGTGCCATATATGCAAGCATCAGTCTACTATGCTACCACAGGATGTGCCATATATGCGAGCATCAATCCACTGTGCTACCATAGGATATGCTATATATGCGAACATTAATCCACTGTGCCACCACAGGATGTGCCATATATGCAAGCATCAGTCTACTGTGCTACCACAGGATGTGCCATATATGCGAGCATCAATCCACTGTGCCACTACAGGATATGCCATATATGCAAGCATCAATCCACTGTGCCACCACAGGATGTGCCATATATGCGAGCATCAATCCACTGTGCCACTACAGGATGTGCCATATATGCAAGCATCAATCCACTGTGCCACCACAGGATGTGCCATATATGCAAGCATCAGTCCACTGTGCTACCACAGGATATGCCATATATGTTAGCATCAATCCATTTTGCCATCATAGGATGTGCCACATGTGCTGCTTTTTGATATATTGCTTGAAACAGTTTGACCCTTCATGAAATGGCTATAGTGCTAGATTCACAAAGGTTCTGCTGAAATATGTCATAAATCAGGAGGATACTTTTTCTCCTGTTTTCCATATTAGGTTGTACTTCTGATAAAAATAAAGCCTTTAACAGAGACAATGCTCGAATCTCAATAGATTTTTGTGCAAAGAGTTCAAGAGATTAAGATAAAATTAAAAAGAAAACTAAAGGTTATATTTACAAGTAAAGACTTTACCTCATTAAATTGTATATATATTTGTCATCTTTATTTATAATTTTTTCTAAAAAATTGTAAAAT
Source organism: Artemia franciscana (assembly GCF_032884065.1). Lineage (NCBI taxonomy): Eukaryota > Metazoa > Arthropoda > Branchiopoda > Anostraca > Artemiidae > Artemia > Artemia franciscana. The sequence goes on from NC_088870.1 coordinate 51,893,806, forward strand.
ATAATTTTATTATGAAAATTGGTATATTATTGTGTTGAACTTTTTGAATACCTATCGAATTAACAAAAATAATCACGGAACAAAACAACAAATAGAAAAAGAAACTAAAGAAAAATCATCAAACATAGCATAACAAGGGAATAAACCAACCTTACATATAAATAAACAATACATTAAAAAAACAAATCACCCGGTTACTGTAAGAGTAAATTGTGCCACTAGTATGTATGAACTCTTTTTTTTTGGTGTGAAATAAATCTAGACAGGTTATGCTTTTGAGAATATTTTTGTTTCCCAGCCCTCTTGATATTTTTCATAAACTGTCTGATGACCTAAGTTAGGGACCTGTGGAAATATGTATAAATTGATAGTATTGACGTGAAGGAATTAATCACCTAGAATTTTTTGAGAGATGATAACTGTAACCAGATGCCATAATGAAAATAAGAAAGCGATTTCTTTGTGAAGCCGTGCTGATAAGGGTCTGAGTTAATCAAATTCGTGATAGCTTAGTTCAATAGTTGCCTTGTATAATGCTTCAGTATTGAATCTGAGTTCAAAGTGAACACACCAGGATTAAATTGGATATTTTATGAACTTATTAATTCAGTAAGCCCTTTTTAGCTTAAGAATTGTGAACTATTTCAACACTCGGCTATAAGCTCTCATCGAATGGGAATTAGTTCATTATAATTCAAGGTTTCGCAATAACTGGTTAAGGATAAAGTGACGTGTAACCTTGACTTACATAAGAGGATTATCAAAAGAACTATTTGTGCATGAATTGTAGAAAAAAAATTGAACTATCGTGATGCCTGTTACCAGTGACGATAATCCTGTCCTTGTTTATTCGCCAGTATTGAATTTTGTACAGAGCAATTTGCTAATTGGAGCAGAGGATGACGTGATTAAAAGGCATGGAGTGGAGTTTTTTTACTCTAATTCGGTCAAGGTGGCAAAGACGTTATTGTGGCAGCTTTGTCCGGGTCATGAAGATTGCCCTATTTGGAAGGGAACTAATGCATTGGTAGGCCATTTCAGCGACATAATTACTTTATTAAAATCTCTTGACGAGACTGACACTGATGTTCCGACATTCGTCATAAAGCGTCCTACGGAAGTACCCTGCCGGAAAATGCCTACCTAACCTAACCTACGGAAGTACCCTGCCTCCCTGCCACTGCCTACACCTCTTTATTCTCAAAATTTAATGACCTCCATCAAGTTGTTTTGGGAATGTCTTCAAAACTTGACAATTATGAATTGAGCTTCCCCCAATTACCCAAGCCGGCTTCAGTGCTAGATTCGCATGCAACAGTTATCGTCTCAAAGGTTCCGGACGCCTTATCTAACCCTCGTAAGCGAAAAGCTGCTATAGACCAAATTACTGGACATGAATTAGTACGTAGCGTAAAGCCCATCAATGACAAGTGGTATATTAATATGGACAAGTCTGCTACGGAGGACTTCTGCTCGTCAATCCAGAACATAATCTCCGGTACTACAACTAAAGTGGTTTCCAAGCGGTTTTTTGGTATTTCACGTAATATTCCTACCGACGTTGACATTACGGTACTCGGAAGCCAACACGGTATCATAGATGCTAAGGGATTGGGCCTATCTAAGTCTGTGAAAATCGAGTTTTTGGATTCTTTTGCCCAATCTACGTTTTTCAAGCATGGCCTCAGAGTGGGCTATGAAATTTTTCCTGTTTACGAGTTTAAGGACCTACCCAAATGCTGTTTTAAATGCCGATCACTAGACCATCTACAGTACTCCTGTCCCAGCGTTCTCTCGAAATGTGCTCGTTGTGGAGGGCCATACATATCAACAAAAGATGAGCCATGCATTGCTGATCCCAATTGCGCAAATTGCGGCCAAAAACACCCTTCCTATAGCTTTTCCTGCCCCGTTATTAAGAATCGAATAAAGTGCAAATCCACCTTTCAACCATGATTGCATCAATCTCAGTTATTTCGTTTAATATAAATGGCACCAAAGATAAGGATTTTGTTATTGATGAGTTGTACGGTTCCTACGATTTGGTATGTTTCCAGGAGCATCTTCTCACTGCTTCAAGTTTGAATTTTTTGCGTCGAAGTCTGCATCATACTGCGTTCCTGAGTCAAGCAAAAGCTACTGGCGGTCGCCCTTCCGGTGGACTAGCCTGTGTCTTTAAACGGGACATTCATCTACCCTCCCCAGTACTCTTCTACTCCGACGAATTTTTTTTGGCTGTGCGTGTCGGCAGTATTGTATTTATAAACTCTTTTCTCCCATATGAAGGATACTCGATCAGATCCTTAACTAAATTCGGAAAGGCGTGTGGTCTGCTTAAGAATCTTGTGAATCAGGTACTGTTAAACTCTCTACAGTATATAATAATTGGGGACCTAAATACTGATATTAATCGATCTTCTGTGAGAAGGGAACTGCTTTTTGAGTGTCTTCCTTCATACCGCGTTGTGCCCAAATCCCACAATTTTTCATATGTTCATCATTCTGGAAGCACAAGTGATATTGACCATATTATTTGCTCGCCTGGTATTATCTCTTCTTCTGCTTATGTTCATGTTAACGAGCAAGATACTGACCACATGCCAATTTCAGCGACATTTACGATGGATATTGATCTATCGGAAACCAATTGCTCGCGAGAAAAATCGAAGTGGTTTGAAAAAAGCAATTGGAGCAAAGCCAATATACCGCACTACATCTCTATCTTGACAACCATTCTTTCTACCATACGTGTTCCATATCATCTTCTTCAGCGCCAGGTACCTACGAATGGTAAAGCCGATATTGACTGTTATTATAACCAACTTGTGATGTGTATGAAAAGGGCAGAAGAAGCTGCCCTACCTCGACAACGTATTCGTAAAAGAACACAAAAACCTATCTGGTCAATGGACCCCTGTTTAAAGTCGATATAGAATAAAGCAAAATTATGGCTACAGATATGGAATGAATGTGGTCGGCCAAGTTCTGGGTGTGTCGCTGATATCAAACGTAAAACTAAAACCACTTATAAACGTTATCTTAGGTCGGCACGTTACCGCGGTATGGATTTCCCTGTAAGTAGGGAGGATTGGCGAAAAGTGATCAATTCTGACAAGATAAATGATGAAACTATGACAAGTAAGTGTCTTCCAACTTCAGCTTGGTATAAACATTATTATTCGATTTTTTCACTGATTAATTATTCAGTGCATTCTGTGTATACTCGCCTTCTTACCCCCCTCTTTAGTACAACATTTTCGCAACGCCATATAGTGCCCATATCTTTTTCTTCCGTAATTAATGCTGTTAAAAGTTTAAAATCTAATTCAATAGATAAGGATGGTATTTCTAAGATGCATATGCCGATTGAATGCACACCCCCCTTATATCTCACTTTCAGCTTCTTTTTCAAATGTGTCTATGTACTTCATACGTACCTGAGAGTTTTCTGTGTGGCACTGTTTCGTCAATTTTAAAAAGGGGAAAGTCACCGATTGATTGTTCTTGCTATCGACCTATTACTGTATCTTGTAATATTAGTAAGGTTTTTGAGTATATCCTTCTACCATTTTTGACTAAAAATATTATTGAGGATGAGAACCAATTTGGTTTTCGGAGTGGGGTGGGTTGTCAGCATGCGCATAAGATTCTGTCTTCTCTATTGGCTGATAATTCTTCTAAGGGAAATGGTCTTTATATTTGTGCTTTGGATCTTTCGAAAGCATTTGATAGTGTGGTCCATAGTCAGCTCATTTTTTCCTTGTATAATTCCGGGGTCAATCTCTCTATTATAATGCTTCTTAGGTTTTGGTATTCAAATTCGTTTCTTCAATTAGGATCTGCACCAGATACTATTATAAGAATGCGAAGAGGTGTTAGGCAGGGTGGTGTTCTGTCCCCTACGCTTTTTAAGATTTGTATTTCTAGTGTGCTGGCTAAGATTTCAGGTACATACCTTTCTGGTCTTGTGGATGTTTCTTATCTTGCGTATGCTGACGACTTGCTTCTGATTAGCCGTTCCAAAAAGGGTCTTTCCAATATGGTCTCTATAGTTTCTGATGCTTTCTTTGATATTGGCCTTTCAATTAATATAGATAAATGTGAGTTTCTTCCCTATAACTGTATTACTGCTACTCCCCTTCACTGTAATAACTTCACTATCCCGCTTGTTGATTGTATTCGTTGGCTTGGTATCTCTCTATTACTAACAATCTTTCGAGCTTACGTCAGCGTACTGTTTGTGATATAAGTAAAAAGATTCGGATTGGTTATGCAAAAATTGTTGCAAATAGAGGGAAGTATAATAGACGTGCGCTGGCTAAACTTTATTCTACTTTCTGTGATCATTCTGTCCTTTATGCTTCAGGTCTTTTCCCCCTTCTTAATAATGGTAATTTAAAAAGAATTCGGATAAATTATTTTAAATTTTGCAAATTTCTTCTGTATCTTCCACCTTGGACAAAAAACTGGACTCTTGTTAAAAAATTCTCAGTTCCTGACATAACTTTAAAGTTGGAGATTCTTCACAGACAACTCTCAAGTACAGCTTCTGCGCGCCTATCCCCTCACCACCGTCTTATCCGTTTTTTTCGTTGACTTTGTGTATGTATTTGTTTTTCTCTTTGTGTTTTTTTAATTTCATTTTTTGTGTGTATCTAATGTTCATTTTTTTTTCATAGTTCGTTATTTTGTGTGTTTATTTAATTTTTTGTATTAATGTAAAAAATTTCTATTGTCATTACTTTTCATTTTTTGTATGTTTTGCTTTTTTTGTGCGTATTTAATTGTTTGTACTCCACATTTTAATACTTTTATAGTGTTGTTGTGGGTAAGAAATAAATTATTATTATTATTATTAAAGTTGTTTCGCGAAAGAGATTAAAACAAAGGTCTTTATTTTCACTGAGCAAAACCCAGTCCCCTGGAACTTTGTTAAAAGTCACATTAGTAATTCGCTTGTTTTTGAATCTTGACAAAATTTGGATTTAAATTATCCGATTTTAAAATCATACTCTAGATTGTAAATATGCCCATCCACACTTACGGACTGTGTGAGGGGAAGAGTTACAAAACTAGTAAATCCATTCCATTCCCCTTTTCACAAAAGACATGGCTCCTTTGCACTATAGAATTAAATGCGGGGCAGTTTTCACACTAAGTTTGCAGTTCAAAATGGGTCTCCGTATAGATGTTGGTCATGTAACTAATGAAACTGCAACATCTATTGTATGAGTTCAAGTCAAACCAATAAAGAGTATATTTCCATAGGGAAGATATAAAGATATGTCATGAATATGCTGCAGTCATGGGACTTAGCTAATAATGTTAGAAGATGGAAGGGAAAAGAGTTTGAAGAAGATTCTTCTTCTTCAAAGAGAAGAAGATGAATGGGAAAAGAGTTTGAAGAAGTCATTCCACTGATAATTTAGGTCATCAAATTATTGGTGCGTTGGCAATCCGGATTTTTAATTTGTAGTCATACTTTAATTGCAACAACTTGGCTAAAAAAAATATGGATTTTACCAGGCTTTTGGTCGGGCTTATAAAATTTATCCTCAGTTGGCAATTCGACAATCCAGTTTTATAAACTTCTTTGTTGCACTCATAATTCTTGATCTAGTTTCTAGAATCTGATTTGTCAGTAGAAAAGCCCTTAGTTATGGGCCATAAGTAAAATATTTTGAAGGATAAGGAAATTTTTTGCTCCTTCTCTTATAATATTGCCAACTTTAATACATGTAATACGTCCTGTAGCGGCGCTGTGGGATTAATCATTGCTTGGTAATACGGGACCTGGAATTCGAAAGCTGCGGCAACCCACTCCAGGACCGAGACAGCAGGAAGAAAAGAATTGGAGAGAAAACTGGCCTATTGGGTAGAACCTAAATTGGTTCTACAGCTGGTTAAAGAATGAATAAGTCCATTGTGTCCAGTTTTTAGGAAGGCATCAGATTTTTTTTTTTTTTTTTTTTTTTTTTTTTTTAAGGAAAAGAGCTTTGTGAAAAAACGACTATTTTTAGAAACATATTTCTCTCTTTTTTTCCATGGGAAGATCGAGCTCCTCTGTGTCAGTTAAATATGTAACACAAATCATGTTAGCAAAGGGAATTAGTAACTAGAGGTGTCCTGTCAAGACAATAATCTCTATAACTCTCTCCCCCCCCCCCCTCTCTCTCTCTCTCTGTCTTTCTTTCTGTCTAGTTTTCATATGTTTTTGACGTTATTTGCCGATTTTTTTTTGCTGTGCAACTCTCGTGACACGAAGATTTAAGTAAAACACTTTCTCGAGTTGTTTTTGGCCTTTTTTTGGTTAAATTATGCAAATTTTTTGCTTCCATAATTTTGGATTTTTTCAGTGTATATGTGGACACACACGATTTTATTTTGTATATGTTAGCCAGAATCTTGCTTGATTTTTGACGTTCCATTATAATTGCAGAGGTACCAGTCCGGCAACCCCCAACAGCGTTGAAAACGGTGGAACCTGCATTGGGGCTACAACCGAGATTTGATTCAGATTCTGACTTGGGAGTAAGAAGGTGTAAATCCCCAGGAAGGAAAATAAGTCCCAGAAAATCATTAAAACCTGAGATACCATCTAGACAATCTGAAAGAATTTCCATGAAGCTGTCCAACGTGAGTTATGTTGAAAATTATTGTGTTACGGCCTTCTCCTAGTTTATTCTAATATTTGGCCACAAGTGGCAGACCTAATTGGTTGGCAAAGGCAGGTCTATTTTTGGATTCAGTTCCTTTGTCAGTATTTTATTCACATTTATATGAGTCCGTAGATCCCTAAATATTACAGATCTAGCTTATGAAGCTGTCGCGAAAATGAACTTAGACACTTCTACTCTTCGGTCTTAGCATTTTTCACCTCCTCTTTTGCTTCAGACCTTGTCTCCTCCAAGGGTGCCAATTGGGAGGGGGAGAATCCCTCTCCCCTCCTACCCGTAAGATTTTAAAATATTCCTTTTTTGGTGTTTTCATTGAAATAAATAAAAAAATTGACCCTCTCCCCAAAACTTTGAAAAATAATTCTTTTTACATCTTTATTAAAAAAAAAATAAAAATATCCCCCCTCTTTCGAGAATTGGTGCCTCTGATTCCAACCTTTGTTTTTTGGTCCAAAAGGTAAGACTTTTTAAAAATGAATTTAGAGGAAGGAGATTGTGCTCTTTTAAAACTTCTTGAAGGAATGTAAGTTAATTAATAAGCTTTTAAAAAAGAAAATCCCTCTCCTTCAAAACTTTATAATAAGAAAAACCTTTCTTTCAGACTCCATAAAAAACTGTCAGTCATTTCATAGAGCCTCTTTCCAATTTTATAGAGTATCTTTCCAATTGAGACAGTATGAGCTGAAATCTTAGCTTATCCCTTGTCTGTAGGGCCAAAATGGGAGAGAAAAAACAGATATAGCTTAAATAAAGCAATAAAATGAAACAAAAGATAGAAAAACTTTAAATAATAAAAATCCTAATATTTTGATTCCATGTCCGGGAGCCTTTTTCAACGAAACAAAAAAAAAATTAAGGAAAAAGAAACAATTTAGATAACTTCGAAGACCACACTGCCTTTCCATGACGAAAGTAAAACAGTTCAAAATAGGAATGATACCTTTTTATTGACAGTGAATAGATATAAAATTATTTAACTGGATATTTCGAACACATATACAGTGTTCATCATCAGTAGTAAAACTGTTATTTTACTGTTATTTTAAAACTGTAAGACAATTATTTTAAATAAAATCATCTAATGAAAACGACAACTAACATACAAGAACAAAAAATTAAGTCCTTCCAGAACTGCAAATATTGTAATTTTAACTAAAATCATCTAAAGGAAACGACAAATAACACACGAAAAAAAAATTAAACCCTTCCAGAACTACAAACACTGTAATTGCCTGACCATTCACCGACAAGACTCTAGTCACCGAACGAAGAAGTCGTCAGTCGTCACGCAAAAGACTCTCCTCTTTAAAGTCAGATTGTCAAATCAGCAATCTGAGTCAGATCAATCAATAAAAGATCCTAATATTTTGACTCCACGTCCGGGGCCTTTTATTTTGACTCCACGTCCGGGGGTCATATTTTGACTCCAAGTCCGGGAGCCTTTTTCAACAAAACAAAAAATTAAGGAAAAAGAAATAATTATTTGAAATAAAATCATCTAATGAAAACGACAACTAACATACAAGAACAAAAAATTAAGTCCTTCCAGAACTGCGAATACTGTAATTGTCCATTAAGGGGGTGATTAAGTGAACTGATGGAACTCAAAAATCCCATGTTAAATTGAAAATTTATATTTAAAAAGTACTCAAGTATTCATTGGCGGAAGATGCCGCTTTTAATATCAGGCCATAGCTTCTTGAAGATGCTACAAAATGTTTGAAAGGATTTTGTTCTATTTCCTCTAATTGCTTAGAAATCTTAGAAAATGTCTAGGTATTTTTCACAAGTGTACTCTATGAAGGATATTGCTTTTGGAACAAAATTGGTACTATCATGTGCAGAAGACAATAACCTATAAGATGATTGGAACCATTTTTTGATGTATTTTCCTGTTTTCTAACAGTCCCCTAGAATATTTTCAGCTACCTGAAATTTTTACACGTCGGTTGCCATAAAGAATCGTTTCAGATCGCCGATAATAACCCCTAGAGACGAAAATGACAAGCTGGAATAATCAGCTGCTTGTTACTAGTGTGAAATTTTATAAATTATTTCAATGCAATGAAGAAACATAGAAATGAGAAATAGTCAGGAGCCTTCAGGAAAGTTATGCACACAAAGCCGAAATCATGGGGAAAATTAAATCAAAGCGAGGTATGGAACTGCGAAACTGCGAGAAATTTGGGGATAGGCTAGTGGATAAAGAACCGAAAAGAGTCTAAGGAGGACTATTGCATGGAAGTTGGAAAGAATGGACTGGTCAACCCCAAACGAGGCCACGACTACTTTTACCAAGTACAATCAGTCAGCTTGAATGTGCTCAGCTATATACTTGCTTTTTCATGATTTTTACCCAGAAAGACTTCTACATTGAAAAGATAGACCGCAATCCAGGCTTTTGGACCGAAAAGATTTTTCCCAAGCTGAAAGGATTCTTCATTGATGCTTTGATCCCAAAGTTCCACAGGGGGTTCCAATACAAGAGCCGTACTTATAAGATTAATCGTCTAATACCGGTAACAGGAAAATTCATTTTCCTTACATTCTATCCTTCTTTGTAGTTACATACTTAATTGTATTGTCATTTGAAATAAAATACCTTTGTTTATATTGCTTGTCCTCCAACTTTATCAAACAGTTCGTAGTAACGAACTGTAGTAAAGAGCGACCCGGCTCAATAGTAACCGAAACTCTAAAAAATGGAATTTTGGTACCAATAGCTACATCAAAAGAATCGCATTTTAATGCTGATTTTAAATATATTAAATAAAAAAACAAGTTTTTTCAACTGAAAGTAAGGAGCGACATTAAAACTTAAAACGAACAGAAATTGCTTCGTATATAAAAGGGGCTGCTTCTTCATCAACGCCCCGCTCTTTACGCTAAAGTTTGACTCTTTCTCCCAACTCTTCTTTTTAAAACAGTAAAAAACTTTAGCGTAAAGAGCGGGGCGTTGATGAGGAGGCAGCCCCTTTTATATAAGAAGTAATTTGTGTCCGTTTTAAGTTTTAATGTCGCTCCTTACTTTCAGTTGAAAAAACTTGTTTTTTTATTTAATTTCTGAATGTTTTTGAATAAATGCATGTTTTGATTTTGGCTCTCCGCAGAGTAATAATTGAAACAAAATTTGAATTTTTTTTTTTTTTTTTTTTTTTTTTGCTGAATGGCTTACTCATAATTTTGATCGAATGATTTTGGGAAAAAAGAGCGGGGGAGGAAGCCTAGTTGCCCTCCAATTTTTTGGTTAATAAAAAAAGGCAACTAGAAATTTAATTTATTACGAATGGTTTTATAAGTAAAAGATATACGTAACTTATAAACTAGCTTACGTGAAGAATTTTTTATTCTCATATTTTTATTACACATATGAGAGGGTTCACCCCGTCGTCAGTACCTCTCTCTTTACACTAAATCTTAAATTTTGGCCCAATTAATTAAGAATGACCCCTGAATCACAAAAGCCGTAGAATAAATAGTTGACATTACTAAAAATACTTTAGCGTAAAGAGCGAGGTATTAGGAGGAGGTGAGCCCCTCATATGGGTAATAATTTCTGTTCGTTTTAAGTTTTGATGCTGCTCCTTACTTCCAGCTGAAAAAAAACTTTTTCATATATATTTTTTCAATGTTTTTTTTTTTAATAATGTTAGTAAATCCTGCGCTCCCTTCATGGAAATTTTCTTCCCCCATGACCAAGTCCTCGATGGAAAGTTCCCCCAGTATATCCCCCTCTTTTCGACCCCTCTCCCCGACCAAAAAATTCTCCTGAAAACACCTGTACACTTCCCAATAACCATTACTATATGTAAAAAAATTTGTCTTCTGGCACAAAATGCGAAATTCCACATTTTTATAGATTGGGGCTTGAAACTTCTACGACAAGGTTCTCTGATACGCTGAATCTGATGGTGTGATTTTCGTTTAGATCGTATGACTTTTAGGGGGTGTTTCCTTCTATTTTCTAAAATGAGGCAAATATTTTCAGGCTCGTAATTTTTGATGGGTAAGACTATTCTTGATGAAACTTATATATTTAAATCAGCGTTAAAATGCCATTCTTTTGATATAACTATCGGTATGAAAATTCCATTTTTTTAGAGTTTTGGTTACTATTGAGCCTAGTCGCTCCTTACTACAGTTCGTTACTACGAACTGTTTAAAAATGTGGAATTTTTTATTTTTTGTCAGAAGGCAGATCACGGATGCGTGTTTATTTGTTTTTTTTTCAGGGGTGAGCGTATCGACCCAGTGGTCCTAGAATGTTGCGATAGGGTTCATTCTAACGGAAATGAAAAGTTCCAGTGCCCTTTTTAAGTGACCAAGAAAATCGGAGGGTGCCTAGGCCCCCGTCGCACGCTAATTATTTTCTAAAAGTCACCGGATTTAAATTCTGAGATGACCTACTCCCCCACAGTCCCCATGGGAGGGGCTACAAGTTACTAACACTGACCAGTGCTTACATATAGTAATGGTTATTGGGAAGTGTACAGACGTTTTCTGGGGCGTTTTCATTTGGTTTGGGGCAGGGGTTGAGAAGAGTGGGATATGTTGGGGGAACTTTTCACGGAGGAATTTGTCATGGGGGAAGAAAATTTCCATGAAGGGAGCGCAGGATTTTCTAGCATTATTAAAAAAAAACAATGAAAAAATAAATATGGCAAAGTTTTTCAACTGAAAGGAACTTTATATTCCTGTTATTATTTTCCTGTAAATATTAATTCCTGTAAATATTCCATAATAATTTCTGTTAAAAGGAACAGAAATTATTACGCATATGAGGGGCTCACCTCCTAATACCTCGCTCTTTACGTTAAAGTATTTTTAGAAATTCCAACTATTTATTCTACGGCTTTTGTTATTCAGGGGTCATTCTTAAGAAATTTTGACAAATTTTAAGCTTTAGCGTGAAGAGTGAGGTACTGACGAGGGGGTGAAACCCCTCATATATGCAATAAAAATATGAGAATACAGAAGTTTCTTTACGTAAGCTAATTTGTAAGTTGCGTATATCTTTAACTAATAAAATTTATTTTTACTTAAATTTTAAGTAAAAAATTAAAAAAAAATTTAAATTAAAAAAAAATTTAAATCTTAAAATTTTTATTTTACTTTAAATAATAAAATCTTATTTTTACCCAGCCAAATATATTACTATTTCTCGGCTGAAACATCTCACCAAAGGAAGCTGTCAATCAAACCTTTGACAAGACTTGATAATTGGTACTATTTGAAGTTTTGACAACCAACGGTCTCTAGAGAATTAAAAGACAGAAGGCTAACCTTACTTCAATTCTGAAGCTCGATGTTTTCAAGTTCACTTAATCACGGCCTTAATCACTGACAAGACACTAGTCACCGAACGTATGTCATCGCGCGAATGATTCTCCTCTTTATAGTCAGATTGTCAAATCAGCAATCTGAGTCAGATCAATCGTTTTTGATCCAAGTCAGATCAATTAGAACAAACGAGACATTCGTTTTTCTCGTCAGTGATTAGTCAGAAAATGACAATATTTGCAGTTCTGGAAGAGTTTCAAATTTTAGTTGTATTTTTTGTTTAGATGATTTTATTTTTGAAATTGTTTTCTTTTTTCTTAAATTTTTTTCCTTTTTTGTTTATAAAGGCACCTGGATGTGGATTCAAAATATTAGGATTTTTTCAATTGTTCAATGTATTGTTGTTGTTTTTTATGTTTTGCTTTGTTCCACTGCTTTATTTAAATTAAGTCCGTTTTTTTCTCTTAATTTAATTGACCTTGTTCTTATTAGATTTATGCGAAGATTTCGAAAATTTTAATCTTTTTCTCGTATTAATAGATTAGAATTTCCAATACCAACTGGAAATATCCAATGATTCCCGTCAAATCTACAGGAGCCTAAATTCTAAAATTCCTCCTCAAGATCGACTACAAATTCGTCTACCAATAATTTCATTTGCTAATGCATTTTACCTAAAGTTATTGGCTATAATTCACTGTTTGGAATGAAAATGTTGGCATATTGACAGCATCCTACACAAACAAGCTGGTCGACAAGCTCGCCAGAAAACGGGCTATAGCATTTTGTCACTCCTCAGAATTACCCCTTAGGTTTTGGAATATCAGTCTTGATTATAGGTAGTGCAATAGCGTTGCCTAAGTAAAGAGCGATATTGGCCCAATGTATTATTTATTTGTTTCTTTATTTATTTGTATTTATTTTTTTGGTTTTAGACCAGGGCACTTCATGTTGAAGAACCCCCGAAACCCTCAGGGCAAGGGTTGCAAGTTGTGTCCCGGGGGCATATAATACTTATATGGAAAGGGTGATAGTATAAACTTCAGAAGGGGCTCATTGGACTGGTAATCAGAAGTTCTAGTGTCTTTCTTAAGATTCAGAGTGATCGGAGGGTGGATACCCTCCCCCACCTCGTGTTTCCCCGAAGTGCAACCCTCCCCCCTTCACGCCCATCAATTCCTAAAACACATCTAATCAAAATTTGGAATAACAGTTTTGTTCAGCGTCGTTGAAAGGTCTGGAAATTATGTCTTTAAGGATGACACCCCCCCCCCTATAGCCCTGAGCGCAAGGGTTATGAGTTATGCCCCAAGGGCATATAAGATTTTGTGGAAAGGTTGGTCTTATAAACTCTGGAGCGGGGTCATTTCATTAGAAATCAGATGTTCTAGTTTCCTTTTTAGAGTCAGTGTTCGGGGGCACCCCCTCCCTCCCGTACGTTTTATCTTCCACAAATGCATCCGAAAAATTTTTGAGATACCCATTTGTTCAAAAATTGTCCAAAGACGATAAAATAAGGCCTGTGGGATAGACAAAATCCCCCTGAGTCTGTGGGTAAGGGTTGTAATTTGTGCCCCAGGGCATGCAAGGTTTTTATGGAAGGGGTTGTCGTGTGAACTTTAGAAGAGGCTCATTTGATTTGAAACGTATGGTTCTAGTTGCCTTTTAAATGTCAAAACATGATGGAGAGAAACCTATCCCTCTCCCTGATATCCTCTTTTCCAAAACACATTCAGTTGAAATCTTCAGATAGCCATTTTGTGATCAACAGTCCAAAAATCATATAACAATGTCTTTAGGGTGGACACAATCCCCCAGAATCCATGGGTAATGGTTATAAGTTATGCCCAGGGCATATAAGGTTTTTATGGAACGGGTAATTGAATAAACTTGGAAGCTCATTTTATTGGAAGTCGAAAGTTCTAGTGCTCTTTTTAAGAGTCAAAAGAGAATGGAGGGACGTCAGCCCCCTCCCCCTAAGCCAATCATTCTTCAAAACATGTCAAAAGGGTATTACACAGGAATAACTGAGTATATTAATTTGGAAAATTCAGGAAACGATAAGGGAGATGATCAAAAAGGCAATATTTGCACGTTATCAATGCTACTACAACTACCACCACTGCTTCTACCACATCACTCAATTTACAGTATTGACAGGAAATTTAAACTAAATCAAAAGACGCTATATATATTGTCAAAATAAACTTCCAGGACTTGATGAGAGGGATTTTCAACTGACCAAAAGGCAATAGGTTAATACTACTGCTGCTAGTAGTATTACCGTTATTCAATATTATTACTAGCAATAGCAATACGACTACTGTGATTACTATTACAACTACGCCTAATGGTATGAAGGTGAAATTTTCAAGAAGTTTTGAGGGGGAAGATGAACTGAATCAGAACACGTTCTCTGTATGCAGGTTGTCAAAAAGGTGTAACAGCATTATCTTAGGAACAGTTTGATGTGTGAAATTGAAACTAACAGGGCTTGTTGTGAGGGATGTTGGAATAGCCAAAAGAAAATATATGCATCCTAATGCTACTGCTTCTACTCATGCTATTGTTACTATTATTATTATTACTTCTTTTACTACTACTGCCATTAAGGCTTAGGGTACTACACTTAATTCAACAGCTACTGCTACACTACTTCTATTAAAACTAAGGATAGTAGGGCGAAAAATTTGGAATATATAGAAACTGTATGGAACTAAATTGAAACACACTATCCCCACACAGGTTGTCAAGCGGACGCATTAGACATGCTTCAGGAATGGTTGATGGTATTTATTAAGCTGAAACTTTCAGCGTGTGTTGAAGGGATGTTGAAGAAACCAAAGGTGCTATGCGCAAACTGTTACTAAATCTGCTGCAACTATTCCTACTCCGCAAGCTAAGGGTATTAAGACGAAGCTTTTAAGGAATAATAGGGCTGATAGCCCCCATGCCTTCTTAAGACCAGAACAAAATTTGTGCTTTACTGAAAACAAAATACGTCTCAAATGTTTTCACTATTCTTTCTTTCATAAATGAAAAATTATCAAAACTTAAATGAATGAACATCAATATATGTCAATTTAACTGACAATTCACGGCTTTTTTTTTTTTTTTTTTTTTTTTTTTTCAGTAAAATGCGAATTGTATTCGGGCCTTGAGAAGGCATGGGGGTTATCAGCCCTACTCGTATTAATTTTTGCTCGTTTTAAGTTTGACTCGGCTATTTATAATAATTTATGTTTCATTTGAGTTTCATTTATTTATTGATAGTGGTTTGCCGTAGTTTTACGCTTGGAAGATTATTTGACTTTATTCTTGCTCATTCCTGGCTTAATGGATCTCTTTACTTTTCTTTGAAAGATTTGTTTTGTTGAAAAAGTTTTTTTGAATTAATTAAATTAAAAAGGATAATAGGAAAAACGTAACAATTCATAGTATAATAGGTAAGAATACTAGGCATTAATTGGCGAATGACGTTGTCCAGACCCTCGTTTAATAGGGCCGAAACCCTTTCTTCTCTCCTAAAACAAGGGGAGGATTTCTCTCCTAAGGAACAAGGGTTTACGGAATTATCAATTTAGCTGTTTTTATTTCTATTTTTAGGAAGCGCAACAACTTATAGAAGAAATAGAAGCCAGATTTAAAACAACTTCTACTCCATCAACAATGCCAAATCCTTTCGATATGGCTAGACCATCTAGTGTAGAAGCCCTTGATTTTTCAGATGTTGACGAAGTATCTGTCAGGGGTGTGGATGAAATCAGAGAGGTTGAAAGTGTACCCGCGGTTCGAGTGAAGATCTCCAAGTTCCGATCTGGTTTGGCGTGCCTTGCAACTTTGGCTAAAAGTTTTATATGGCCAATTTTCATATTGTTGACAAGCATTGCGTGTGAACAAGTAAAAGTTTAATTTATCTTTCTAGTAGCCGTAATTCGAAAAAAAGCTTGTAGTATATTCTTAAGTTGTTTTTTTTTTTGGGGGGGGCGGGGGCGGGTTGTGATTATGGACGATTTATATTGTTGACAATCATGTATATGAGAGATTATGATTTTGCTTTATTATTCTGGTTGTTGCAGGTGCGGAAAGATCTACTAGTAAAATATGTAGATCAGAGGAGAGATTTAATTTATAACCCCGGTGAACGGTCCCATATTATCGATTAGAATAGTGACAAGCATATCCGTATGTCCTGCCAAAAAATAATGGTTCTTTCACAATACGCCTTAAATCCTTCCACGCTAGCATAACTTGAGATCTTATGTTATGTTATATTATCCATGACAGGACCTAAATAAGACATGAAAAAAAGAAAAAAAGGGAAAAACGTAGACTATGCTCAGGGCTACAGCTCAAGCAAGCACCTTCTTGCAATTTCATCACTTATGAAGCTCTAAAATTGGCTGTTTATGAATCTAAAATAGCCAGAAAATAGCCAAAAAGATGGCTTGAACTTTGCTCAGAATTTTAAGTTACATAAGTTTGTGATGCGATATTGAATATAATAATTCAAACTTAAATTTTATAATAATAATACTATTTATTATATAGGATACAATATATATATAGTTAATTACTATGTGGCACAAATTACCTTGACTAATTTATATACTCAGCACACAATACACCCTACTTTAGCAAGACTCCACTCTAAACATCAGCCAAAAGAGATAGTTTTTCATCAACCATCCCCTTCTGAGTGAGCGCCGGCAGAGACTTTGTGATAAGTTAAACCTTTTTTTGGACCTAGATTATAGAAAATATACTTGTACCAGGAAAGGTATTGGGGTCTTATCGAAATGTTCCGATATTTATGGGTTTTGATATAAATGCATTCTTTAGGCAGACCAGCATTAGCGAATTGCTGGGATCTGTGATAACCTCAAGAAGTTGGGTGTTACGGGATCCTCGCTTATAAAAACTATGTTGTGTGGAGCCAAAGGTTATTCTTGTCAAAATCATTTCATGTACAATTCACGTCTCGTACATAACACGTCTACGTAAAATTCAATTTGCATAAAATACAACTTTCATAATAATCATAAAATTCATAAATATTACTATATATAAAAAAATTATATTCATAAATATTACATAAGATTCAATTTACATAAAGGCTACAATTCAACTTTATATAAAACCACATAGTAACTACACGAAGATTTTGTGAAGTTATGTCTAAAGTGGTGGATTATACCTGACGGCACTATTATTACATTTTTGGTTCAGCGAAAAGTAGAACGAATAAAGGATCCAAGAAAAAACATTTATTGTAGGCTAAATAAAAAGACCTTTACAGCATAAATTCCCATATTAAAATAAATTTTACACTAGGCCCGCTAGAAATCAACACACCGGGGATCTTTCTTTCATCCTTGCCATCTGACTTGACTTTATTTGAGACTCCAACGGAAAACTATGATACAAGTAGCCTCTCAACTACTCTAGAAAAAATAAAAATGAAATGCTCTATGTTCATCAATATTTCTAACAACTTGGTCACTTTTTCCTATGGGTGGGCAAATTAGTATGCAAAATATCGTCAACTGATTTAGTAAGCACAAGATGTAAAAAAACGAAAGCCTTTTATTCCTGGCAAGTTACCTTGTCTTTTTGTTTTCTTGTTTGTTTTCTTTAGTCAAGGTTTATCTGTGTTATAAAATTTCCACAACCTCAAGAAGTTGGGTGTTACGGGATCCTCGCTTATAAAAACTGTATTGTGTGGAGCCAAAGGTTGTTCGTGTCAAAATCATTTCATATACAATTCACATCTGAGGCTTACATAAAATTCAATTTACATAAAATACAACTTACATAATAATTATAAAAAATTTTAAATATTACTGTATATGTAAAAAATTTATTTATTTTAAAACAAAATAATTTTTTTTTTTTTGGGGGGGGGGGGTACAAAAGAGTTTTTTGGGGAGGGAGAGAGGGGGGTACAACAAAGAGCTTTAAAAACACATCAAAAATTGGTAAGATTTTATAAAATTTAAATCTATATAAAATTTTCAGTATATCAGAAAGGGGCTTGTCCCATAATCGTAATACTTGAAAATTTTTCCCATAATTTATGATTTCTATATACAAAGAACTAACTCATTTTTGTTCTAATTTGTATAGACGATTTCTACCTTTAAAACAGATTCAATACTTTATCGCTCAACTAAAGTTCATAAAAAGAAAACATTTGTCAATCAAGGATGACCACCTGATTTATGGTAACTTTAAATTGAATATATGTCAAAGAATATTAATAAAATGGGCATAAAGAGAAAATAGTTTTTTCATTTTTATGTTGTTTATGTACGTATTATGTTTATGTTATGTTTTGTGTTTTAAGTTGTTTCTCATTCACGAATATTTATTCAGTGTATTAGCCTAAAATCACATTTTAATGAGTCATTGCTCTCCGTGATCCTCCTCGAATCAACTTTATTCAGGGCTTCACTCTTTACCATTTTCCCCCCATGAGGCTCTGAGTTCGTCAAAATATTTTGTTAGAACATCTTCTTACACCTATTCTTACGTCATTTGAGGACGTACTGCTTTGCACTTGGTCCTTGCTGGATCAAAATTATTATTGATCCTTCCTATTATTTTTTTTTTAGAACTCGTGTGCCTTGCTCCAAGTTCCTGCATTTTCAAGTGATCTTTACAATTACTTGGACTTCAAAACCATCAATTTTGTCCTCGGTTTCGTTACAACTGTATTTCTTTTGAAACTCCTACCCCAAGGCTTTGGTCGCTTCAAAGGATACCTTAGTGGTAAGTCATTTCCAATAATTTGGCTATTATTTTTCAAGAGAAAAATATAATATTAAACTATCTTATCCGATTTGTTTTGCTTCCTATAAAATCTGTCATGTGCAGACAGGGTGGTGGGAGTGGGGTAATCCTTTTCGTGTGGACCATATCTTTTAAGTATTTGCACTGGTCTTGGTGTTAAGATCAAGAAGACGAAGTGTGGAGCTACGCCAACTTAGTTTAAAATAGGTAACCAAACAAAAATAAATTTAAAAATAAATTATAAAAGAAAAAGAAGAAAAAACTGGTATTACTTTGTACTGAAGGGATATCTATATGGAGAGCGAAAAGCGTACTCGTTTTTTTTTTTTGGGGGGGGGGGCAAAAGATTCAGCCACAAACAAGTCTGATGATGGCCTGCCTATGATGGCTTTTTGTGACTGAAAATATTAATTCCTGGCAATAATCAGGAGAAATAGCTCGAAAATACTTTTTCGTGATGCGATATTAAGTACTTTTTCACAGGGATAGGCTCAAATTCAGTAAGCTTGTAATAATCTCAACGTGGTAGTTAAAAATAAGCCTGATTATGGCCTGGACTGGGTGGTCAAAATATGTGACAGGAAACACTTTGTCCTTGCAACTGATTAAAACTCAAAGAAGCCTCGTAATGGCCTCCAGATAGGCGGTGGAAAATATGCCTTATGGCGGCATGCAGAGGGTCAGATTCCTAGTAACGGATCCACATTCAATAATCAACACTTTTGTTCAAAATCAAAGTCTGTGTTCTTGTAAAATAAATTATTTTTGCTTTCCACTTCAAAAAACTGTTCATTTAAATCTGAAAGTCTGAAATTATTTTTGTGCTTAGTTTTGCTTTTCGTTTTGCTCATTGTTTATATGTGGGTCAGATATATAAGATTTTATTTTTTCATTCTCACAGTATTTGTGTTTTTGCAAAAATTCTGACAATCTGATTCGATAGTCGAGTTCCGTTATAAGATATTGGATTTGAAAATTTCAATTGGACTCCAATTATAGAATTATCAATAAACCCAAATTCTCACAATCTGATTTTCAATGAATATCAAAATTCATGAGATGATAGCTAGTTTTACAATCCAATCCCTAATGAAAAATACTTTCTGCTTGGGTGTGTATGCTGTACTGCTATATTTTGATGAATATGTCTCAACGTCATTCATACTTATCATCCATACTGAAGTTTTCCCAGTATTACTCGTGCATACAAATGTGTATATACGTATTGATAAAAGTGGGTAAATTTAAACTGAGGAGATATTCTGTATATTCTTTTAGATTATAATATAAGCCCTAAAATTGACTTTTTTTGCTTTAATTTACTTTTATCTTCGATTTTTTTTCTTCTAAAAATAAATAAACATAAGATAAAAATAAAACGTATAAAATAAATAAGAATAAAAAGATAAGATCACGTTATCTTAAATACATTCGCTCCGATATTTATATTAATATTCCACCGTATCGGAAGTATATATTTTTCCGAAATTTATTTCTGATTTTTTTTTTTTTTTTTTTAGTGTTTATTTGACTTACCTTACCAACAATTAAATTCGATTGCAATATCAGCCCAAGTATTTGGCTACCTCCGCTTCCCTTGAGTGTCCAGGATTTTGTGACTATCCCGTTTTTTTTCTGTTCCTATTTGAAGAGCCCTCCTCCCTCCACAAAATAAAATTCTCTGTGTGTGCTACATATTGCTAAAATTAATCAGTTAAATTTGTGTCCTCATCTTTTATCATATCATTCATCCTTTCTTTTTTACATCGTTCTCATACATCAGTTAGCAGAACAAGAGCAAAATGTTAAGTGTTCTAACTTATGCTTCTTGTCTTGAGGGTATCATTATAATCAAAACTACATCAAAATCGAAATCCAACTTTAAAGAAAATCCCTTGTTAATAAAGAGATATTGAGTTAGATAAACCACGTTTAATAAAACGAAAAAATGTAACAATAAATGAGAAAACCAAGGTAAGTTTCAGTCAGTGGAGTGAAAAGACAGAAATAGACATTTCGACAAGGACCTCAGCAGAGCCGTTCATAGCGAGAAGAAAAATACTAATGCCTTTGAAGCTGGCACGTACGCAGGGAGGGGGAGGCCTTCGGGCCCGAGCCCCCCCCCCCCCGAAATTTTGTGAAATGTTTAATTTCCCCATGGTTTCTTGGGATTTCTGGCAAAAGTAGGACATTTATTAAGAATCTAGATACATGTGTGAAGCCTTTCTTGGGAGATTTTAGAGCATGCAATTATCCGGTCAAGTCACTGCCCAATTATTAACCCATTTTCTGTCTAACTTTTTACCCTCTTTGAAGTAATTAGCAATTGTGCTGTTATTTTTTTTTTTTTTGTGAAGAGAGTTTGCTTTCCACAGCAAAATAGAATTATCCTTGATATCAGGGCGTTTATCCCCCCTTTTCAGGATAAAGTACAGCTTTTAATGGATCAATTTTGGAAACAATCATTTTTCATTAAAATCTACGTTTTTGCAATAGAAGAACTACCCCCCACAGCACCCATAAAGTTAATCTGTATTTTCCGATATAGGTGCGTTTTGCATTACTAAATAAAAATAGTGCTACTTTATATCTGCTGTTTCGAAACTTTTGATCCCCCCCCCCAAAAAAAAAATCCCTGCGTACGTGCCTGCTTTGAAGGCTAACAAGTTGAACACTAACAAAGCAGGTAAGCTTCAAGCAACTTTTTTTTTAGTATTGAGGATACATTTATAAAAACAACATATAAGAAAAACAAGCTAATTTTCAGTATGCAGATTGAAAAGACAGAAACCTAAATTTCAACAATGGCCTCCGTGGAGCCTTATTGCTAAAGGAAAAACATCTTTTGAAGACTAACAAGTTGAACGCTAGCTAAGTTGACATACTTCCTCTGTTTTTTTTTTTTTTTGAACACTAACAAAGCAGGTAAGCTTCAAGCAACTTTTTTTTTAGTATTGAGGATACACATATAAAAGCAACATATAAGAAAAACAAGCTAATTTTCAGTATGCAGATTGAAAAGACAGAAACCTAAATTTCAACAATGGCCTCCGTGGAGCCTTATTGCTAAAGGAAAAACATCTTTTGAAGACTAACAAGTTGAACGCTAGCTAAGTTGACATACTTCCTCTGTTTTTTTTTTTTTTTGAACACTAACAAAGCAGGTAAGCTTCAAGCAACTTTTTTTTTAGTATTGAGGATACATATATAAAAGCAACATATAAGAAAAACAAGCTAATTTTCAGTATGCAGATTGAAAAGACAGAAACCTAAATTTCAACAATGGCCTCCGTGGAGCCTTATTGCTAAAGGAAAAACATCTTTTGAAGACTAACAAGTTGAACGCTAGCGAAGTTGACATACTCCCTCTGTTTTTTTTTGTGTGCGTATGTGTGTTAAGAATGGCTTGGCGGATGTCTTTGCTGTTTTCTTATTTTTTTACTGGCTGAAAATCCTCCTCGTTTTTATGGTTTTTTTATTTATTTTTATATTTTTTCGGTTTTATCATAGGCCATGTATAGCCAGTGTGATCTTAGAACGTATATAAGCCACGTACTATAATCGAACCAGGTGTATTGACTTATAATATATTTAAAGCCTCTGGAGATCTTCTTTTTGATTCATACTTGGTCAAAACAGATATCAACCATACTCATAGTGTATTTTCCGCACAGTCTAGTATCTTTTCTTTTTAAGGGAAGCATTTGATTATGCTGGAAGTCTTAGCCTTGGCGATGGCTTACGACTTCTATCCTGCTATGTTCTCAAATATTCAAGAAAGATATATCCAACTTCTTGCCAGTTGTACACTTGTGGGTGTATTGATCTCGATCGTTTCAACAATCGTACCTGTCGTTCTTAGAAATCGTATTGATCTACAACGACTTCAGTTCAAAGAAGCAGTAGCAGCTATACCTTGGCTAGCTGTGGTAAGACTTTTTCGTTCGATTATAAATTTCCATTTGTTGGATTTCCAAAGTTGCTTCCGGTCTTTTTGGCCCAAGTGGTAATTTGGCCATAACGTAAATTTGAGGACCATATTCGAAATCAATGGGTCACGTAATCTGATATAGCTTAAAAAAAAAATCAATAAACCACGTGGAACACCAATTACCTTTATTCTTGGCACGTATGCAAGGATTGATCAGTATCTGAGGCTCTTTAGCGTCAAATCATGGACTATGTGAAGGTAAATTGTATTTTGGCACTTTTAGACCCCTTTTTACATTTGTTGCATTAAATTGTGTCAATAATGTTGCTATCAAATATGTGTTTGTTGTTTTTAACTGTTATTTATATCAGGCGCATATGGAGAAATCTATTTTAAAGGATTAGCATCTGAAAAGGGGAGCGGGTGAGACTAAAAATATAAAAAATGAAAAATAATTTACAAAATGAAAATTCGTAGTATTTTTAGGTTTTAGGTTATTTCTAGGTTAATAACACCTTGTGTACCGGTTTGTCAGGTTAAATTTGGGCTTTTGTGGGGAGGTGGGTGAAATATTAGGAGAACAGAGCTTTGATTAAAAACCATCTATGCAATATATGATTAAATCCATGTATGAAAAATATAAGACATATAAAAAATATGGAAAATATAAGGTATAAGTGGAGGAAAAGCGGGAAAACCATTCCAGGTGGAGCGAAAAACGGATGGAAAGGCCTCTACTTGTCTGTCCTGAACCATTTCCGCGTCGATTTTTCAAATTATATTTACACTTTTTTAGAGCAAAACCAAATTATTTAGGCATAGAAACAGAAATTTGTCTGGTTCAAGAGGCAATTCCCAATCTGGGTTTGAATAGAATTCTTACATAAATTGTTTTCTACTTTATTATGCTATAAAAGCTAAAAAAAAAAACAAAAAACAAAAAAAAACATGTCAAGCTATATGTATATATAAAAAAGAACATACGGTTCTCAGCCCGACATGTATTTAACTTTAACTCGTGAAAGTCTTCAAATATCATTTTGCAACGTCGATAATAAATTTCTATTTTATCTGTGTTTTTATTCTGTATTTGTATCAAATTTGACGCATTGAATTCCAAAGTGATTTTTCAGATGCCCTTTATGTAAGGTTTCCCTTATTTGACAGATTGTCCTTTATATAAGGTTTCCTGACTTTTCAGATTGCCTTAAATTTTGCCTATTTACTGAATAACGTAAATGCCAAAGAATATAAGATGTCCCCCACTTTGTATCTTGCGGCCGCCATGCAAATATTATATAGTTGTGCTCAATTGTGGTTTCTGGAAGACATCAACTTGCCTACCCCAGACTTATCATGGATTTTATATTGTATGATGCAGCCATTTTTATTTTCGATGTCAGTTCGTTATGTGGCTCTTTCGTGGTAAGTTGTTTTGATTCTTAGCATACACGTGCCTTAATGACTTACTAGCATTTAGTCATAATGCTAAAATCACATACTAATTTAACCATAAAAATGCCAAATTTTGCCATATAATTTTACCCCAATATAAAATTACCATTTGAACTAGTATACATACTCATTTAGAATCTGAAGGTTTGATTTAAGTGTTTAGGCGATACCTTAAAGCAGGACTTCTTAAACTATGGGTCGCGACCCCATTAGGGGTCCCGTAGCAAAATTATGGGGTCGCGAGTGATAAAAATACAGTTTAACAAAAATGTTTGTTAACTTGTAAAATTATTGTTATAAAGAAAAATAACAATCATCGTAGTAACAATAACAATATATCACAAAATCTTCTGGTTCAGAAAGACTGTTTATACCAGCATTTCTATTCCGATCATTATAATATAAATTTACTATGAATCAGAAGATGTTATAGAGATTTATAAAAAATGTATATTTATTTTTGTCAATCTCATAAAACCGAAATAATCCTGATAAATATTATCAACATAATTTCTAAGTGTTTTTTCGAAGAAACTATATAAACATTTCGTGTTATTTTCATTTAGCCATAGTATGATTGTGAACGAAGTGCATGCTATTGCGAATTAGTTTGTTTAACCCTTTCGCGACTGCCGGGACCATACGGTCCCGGCATGGGCGCTTCTTAATTCATTGATAGCACCAGAATTGGACGATGTGCTTCAGGATGCTGTTAAGGTCATAAATTAACAAAGAGCCATGCAGCAGTCGCTTATTTTCAAATCTCTGTAAGGATACGGATTCCAACTACACAACTTTGTTATTACATGCAGAGGTAAGATGGTTGTCAAGAGGTCAAAGTTTAAAAAGATTATTGTTATTAAAGGACGAGATCGAAATATTTTTAACTGAACGAAAATGTGAATTTGCTGACTTGCGGCTAACTAACCTGTGTTATTTGTCAGATATTTTTGCGAAGTTAAACGATCTTAACTTGTCTCTTCAGGGAAAAAATTGCGATATAAAATTGAAAGTTTTATTAAAAAGATCAGTATTTGGAAAAGTAGACTCGAAAAAAATTCGTTCGAAATGTTTTCCAGTGCCGACAATTTTGTAATTGAGAAAATTCATTGTAAAACTTTTATTGCTAAAACTATTGTAGATCACTTAAAAGCACTAGAAATACAGTTCCGAACATATTTTGCATTAAATATTGATATACAAAAATTAGTTTGGATTCAAAGCCGTTTTGGATTGGCTTAAGTGAGATTGATCATCTGCCACTTAAAGCTCAAGAGGAATTTACTGAGCTTTCGTGTGACTCAAACTTAAAACTACAATTCCAAAAAAAGACCTTGACTGAATTCTGGATCAGAACTAGAACTGAATTTCCCACAATCGCCGATATGGCGTTAAATGTACTTCTGCCATTCAACACCACATGTGAAGTTACTTTCTCAGCTTTAACGCACATTAAATCCCAATATCGTTTAGCGATAAAAAATGTTGAAGAAGTCTTACGTCCAGCTGTTTCAAACATTACACCAAGATTTGATTTGTTATGCAATAAAAAAAGGCACATCCATCTCATTAAATTTTTAACGTAAACTTTAATTTAATATTTACCACGCAACTACTTGGATATTTTCGAGAGAATTAAGACGGTCAGAATCCACTTTTGTTTTTGAACTATATTAAAAACATTTCTATAACATTTTGTGCAAATTTCAATTTTAGATTTTATGTTTCAAACCGAATTCTAAATTTATATATTTTCATATGCATATGTATATTGTTACCTAATAAATATATCATCAAAACATATTAATTTATTTTTCTTTTATATTTGTTGGGGTCGTTAAGAAACTCGCAATAATAAATGGGGTCGAGAATTACAAAAGTTTAAGAAGCCCTGCCTTAAAGGATTCCATTGTAAAAAAGAGTCCATAATACCTTAAAGTCCATTGTAAAAAAATTTAGTTTGTGTGGCCAGATTATTCAAAATCGATTTTGGGCGTTCTTGCCATAACTTGTAGAATGGATAAGGGATTCGATTGAAGTAGCGAAAACTAAAAGCTGACACATATTTTCCCTGGCATCTTAGAAAAACCATTAAACTTCTCCAGTTTTGTGCTGGAGATATTTAGTTTAATGATACTTACTTCATTAGAAGGCAAACATTGTGTTTTTTTATTAAACAGAGCAGAATTAATTTTTTGAAGCTCAGTAAAGGACAGTTCCTAAAAATGTTATAACATACCTGCTTGGAAAACCCTAAAAATCAGCTCAAAAGGAGTACCATATGAGCAATTTGGGCCCTTTGAGAGTTTCCTTTGGTGTTATCTCTGTGATCGAAAATCTTGCCGACTCAGCCGTAAAATTTCATTGTTTTTTTCATGGTCAAATTTCATGGTCAAACCACAGATTCTCAGTAACACTTGATGCTGGCTAGTCTTTTGGGAGAGTTCGTTAATTGGCCCTTTTTCTTTGATACGGCAGCCGACGCCGATGCTTGCAAAATGATTTTAAGGTATCGAACCTTCGTAATTCAAGTTGTTGTCCACGATTTATACTGAAGGTTTATTGTGTAATGAACAGATTCAAAATGAATTCGGAATATCCTCTAAATTACTTCAAGAAAAGTCTGATAGCTTGACTTACCTGATAAATCGAAGTCTGGTCCATGATATACAGTGAAACTTCAGATTGTAATGGACAAATTAAAAATTATTCCTGGACCTCGACTATGAAAAGCTTTATTTTATATATAAAGCTTATTTTAATTTCATTTTATATTTTAGCTGTGGATTTCTTCTACAAATAATGTACACAAGCTATCTGAAAATTTTTCCAGTTCCAGGGCACTTGGAAAATGTCAGGGTATTACATAGTCCAGGGGCTTCCTAAATTAGGTGAACTTATTTTGGGGAATATTCAGTTGTACTTTGAGATACCGTAAAAAGTACGTCGCCACAATTCTTTTGTAGAGTAGCAGAGTGGTGAACAACGTATATCTATAAGAAAAAGACAGAAAAAACCTTCGATTGTTGGTTTAAAGATGCTGTGCAATTTTTGATTTATTGATTTATTTTTTTATTTTATTTTTTGCATGGCCCCTTATTTACTTTTTTTACTTTTTACTTCTTTTTTTACATCTTATTTCACGTCTAATTAATATGTTATAGGGTATATAACAGGGTGGAAAGATCTCCATAGTTATGCAAACATAACGTCAGCTGAGACAACAATTTAATATTGTATGTTTTAGCTCGTGAGCAATTTAATTCCTCCCAAAGTTTTCAAGATGTGAGACTTTTTTTTCACTTTGCAAAGCAATAGAAACCACGGAATTTATTTTTTTTCTTCTTTGTGTTAATTAGGGTAATATTATATCCATTGCAAAGGTATTTATTAGACTCAGAGGGTTTATATTAAAACACACACTTACTTGCAAGATAGATGAATTCAAACATTTAAAGTCATTAATATAATATGAAATAAAAATAATTCGGTCATCCTATTTTGGGTTTGTGTTTTGTTTTAAGATTTGGTTTTTTGTATTTTTATCAGTTTTATCCTGCACTGAGGACGGTGAAGCGGATGTTTTGACCGAAATATTTGCATAATTTTTCACTGGGTGTACTCTGTCCTCGTTTTCTTCCTTTCTTCACGATTTTATGTTTTATAACCCTTTTAGAAGTTAATCTGACCAAATCTATTTTTGGTATTTTTAAAAGACTTAAGCTTCAAAGCGCTTGATTAAAAGACGGGTAAAACGTAATGTTTTTTTGTTGTTTTTTTTTTAGCTGAAATATTCGTATCTATGCGATATGGGTCTGTTTTGCGGCAGCTTTGGAATGATCCCTTTCATGGTTATCATTTTGTAATATTTATCGTTCTCTGTAGGCACATTAACATTTTGACGGTTTATAAGCCATAATGATATGTCACTTATTAACCCATATCATGCAGAGAAGCTCTGGAAGTCCGTCTTACTTGATTAGAATTCTTACTAATCTAACCAAATGTTCTAAACTCAAATCTGACCTCACCTAATCTGTTATCTGACCATGGCCACTTTTAATATTTGAAAACGGTTTAGTTTCAAAGTGCTTGATCGAAAGACTGAAAAAACTTCTTTTTCTTCTTTTTTTTCATAACTAAAATATCTTCATCTATTCAAAATGGGTGCTGTACGGCAGCTTTCAAACTACTCCCTTCATTGTTGCAGCAAGAGTTTCAACCTAGCAAAGAGTAAACCTTAGCCCATAATCACCCAAGTTAAAAAAAGGCATTTTTTACTTAAATTTTCAAATGTATAAGAATAGGCAGTTGTCAATGGTTCAGAAATGGTAATTATTATCCATGTTTAACTTAAGAGGAAAAAAAAAATTATGACAACAAACGTATGGGAATTTCAAAAAAAAAATATGTAGAACTGTCTAAAACGGCAGCGAATCGAAATAAAAAGTTCATCATTGCAATCACTATGGTCGAAAACCCTAAAATGGAGGTATTTAGGTCCTCAACTTGAAAAACAAGAAAGATCGCGCTTTCATGCAGTAGTAGTAGTGATACATGTTTGCATGGCTGAGCCGTCCTATCCGATTGGTCAGAGCACTAGACTTGAAACCTAAGAACAGGAGTTCAAGCCCTGGGTGTCGCTAGTTATTTGGTTTTGGACACGGGGATCAATGGTGTGACTGTAAAGTCAACCAGAGTCTATCCAGCTCTTAATGGGCATCTCGAAAAATCTGAAGGGAAAACACGAGAGGCATCGGATGATTTGGCCCCAACCACGCATTGCACTCCCGGTTGAAGGCAGTGAATCAGGAGATGAATACCTGCGCAACGCATGGATCAGCATGCGAAAAAAAAATTTGATATTGATTTATCTCCTTATTTTGCCAATTTATATCAATGCTCTTGTTGATGTTTTTTTTTTTAATAGCGAATTTTTTATGCTATAAAGCAGAGGTTGGTTCCCTTTTTTGGGTGTGGGTCAAAAATTCTGACGGATCCGGTGTTATTGGGGGGGGGGGTCGGAGGGGACCGGAAATCTTGGAAAATGCTTAGAGTGGAGGGATCAGGATGAAACTTGGCGGGAAAAATAAGCACAAATCCTAAATACGTGATTGACATAATGGGAACGGATCTGCTCTCATTGGGGGAGTTAGGGAGAGGGTTAATTCTGAAAAATTAGAAAAAATGATGTATTTTTGAATTACGAAGGAGTGATCGGATCTTAATGAAATTTCATATTTAGAAGGACCTCGTAATTCAGATCTCTTATTTTAATTTTCGACCGGATCCAGTGTCATTGGAGGGAGTTTGGAGGGGCGGAAATCTTGGAAAACGCTTAGAGTGGAGAAATCAGGATGAAACTTGGTGGGAAGAATAAGCACAGGTCCAAGATACGTGACTGAAACAATTGGACTGGACTCGCTCTCTTTGGGGGAGTTAGGGGGGGGGGGGGTAATTGAGAAAAATTAGAAAATATGAGGCATTGTAACTTACGAAAGGGTGGTCAGATCTTAATGAAGTTTGATATTTAGAAATATCTTGTGCTTCAGAGCTCTTTTTTTAAATCATGACCAGATCTGGTGATAATGGGGGGGAATTGGAGGGGAAAACTGGAAATCTTGGAAAAGCGTGAAAATTTAGGTTTTTTTATCTTACGAATGGGTGATCGGATCTTAATGAAACTTGATATATAAAAAGGTCTTATGTCTCAGATGCTCCACTTTCATATCGGATCTGGGACATAGGGGGTTGAAGGGGGAAATAGAAATCTTAAAAAAAAAACTTAGAGTGGAGAGATCGGGAGCACAAGTACGAGGAGCACAACGGATCCGTTCTCTTTAGGGGAGTTGGGGGGGTGTGTTAATTCGGAAAAATTAGAAAAATTAAGGTATTTTTAAATTAAGAACGCGTGACCAGATCTTAATGAAATTTGATATTTAGATGGGACGCATGTCTCAGAGCTCTTATTTTAAATCCCGATCAGATCTGGTGACATTGGGGGGAGCTGGAAGGAAAACCAGAAATCTTGGAAAACGCTTAGAGTGGAGAGATCAAGGTGAAACTTGGTTGGGAGAGTAAGATAATGTCGTAGTTACGTAATTGACATAACCGGACTGTATCTGCTTTCTTTGGGGAAGTTAGGGGGTCCAGTGCTTTGGTGAGTTTGGTGCTTCTGGATGTGTTAGGACGATGAAAATTGGTAGGCGTGTCAGGGACGTGCACAAATTGACCTGATAAAGTTTTTTTTTCCGGATTCGACCATCTAGGGGGGGGGTCGAAAGGAGAGGAAAAATTAGAAACAATGAAGTATTTCTAACTTACGAGTGGGTGATCGGATCTTAATGAATGTTGATACTTAGAAAGACCTTGTGTCTCAGAGCTCATATTTGAAGTCGTGACCGGCAGTAAGCCTCTTACTTTCCTTTCGAATCAATCTATTGATTCTTAGTATTTTACTAGAGCTCATGCCATATAAGCTCTTGGCTTTTCCGACCTCGTCACAAGTGCCATATGAGCTCTTAGCTCTTGTTTGTCGTTCACATCTTTTGATAACAAGAGCACCAGACATCGTGAGGGATTCGACCTTTCCACATGCTACCCAGGTAGCAGCATCGTTGACTAACAACGTTATCGGTCGCAAACGGTTGTGTCTTTTTTTTTTTTTTTTTTTTTTTGCTAGTAATCCTTTGCTGCCGATCAATAATGTACTATCGATGACCTGAACAGTGTAGCATCCTTCTACACATTAGGATAGTGTTGGTTTTTGTTTTCCACACATTATGATAACAGGATAATGACGAAGACCACACTGCCTTTCCATAATACAACAACAAAAGAGAGAATAATGAGGACTTTTTTCCCAAGACAGTGAACCAACAAAACCTATTTGAATATTTCGGCCCTATATCTAAGGGCCGTCTTCAGCAAAGAAAAAATAAAAAACAATAAAACGCTTACAATAAAAGTTCTCAGTTAAAAATCCATTTGTTTTTATTTTAAAATAGCCTTGGCATCATTATTTCTTAACGAAAAGTTCAGCCAAGACTGTCTGATAAAAGCTAACATTTTGCAAGATAAAAAGGTTCATTCATTTCACTAACTGTATTTATTAAAAATTGGAATGATTTCTTATTGCGATATTTGCCTTCTCTGCAGCTAATCTGATAGTTCTTTTGATATTGGGCTTGTTTTTGTTCGTTCCTATTTTTGTTTTATTTTGAATTAGATTATTTTCTATAATTAATTTTGTGTACATAGGGTTGAGTGTGTATTCA
Organism: Artemia franciscana; assembly: GCF_032884065.1. NCBI lineage: Eukaryota > Metazoa > Arthropoda > Branchiopoda > Anostraca > Artemiidae > Artemia > Artemia franciscana. The sequence goes on from NC_088870.1 coordinate 51,925,218, forward strand.
CCCAAGTCTCTATTTAGGGATGTGTTATTATTTAAGTTTCGTTTGATTTCGATTGCCTCACGGACAGTTTGTTTGATTCCTAGGTCATTGCTAATTAGAATTGTTTCGTCAAATAGAACATAATGGTCTGGATTTTCGAAAATATGATTACTTAAAGCTGAATCGAAAGATATGGAGTTATTTTTAGATTTTAATGCTTTTTCAATACTTTCTTTGTGTTGCTGCAATCTTGTTCCTAAATTTTGGTGGGTTCGACCAATGTAATAATTTCCACAACTACATGGTATTTGATACACCCCTCGTAGACGAGTAATTGGGGTTTTATCCTTACCAGAATTGACAAGATTCATTATACTTAAATTGCTTGTGAATACAACACGTAAATTGTTCTTTAAACAAACTTTTTTCAGTTTTGAAGTAATTTTCGGAATATAAGGTAGGTAAATCGTGTTTGTGGGTTTATTTGAATCATTTATTGGTGTGGGATTTAAGGCTTCAGAAGAATGTATCTTTAATCTTTGAGCAATAACAGTATTTATGAGAGAAATTGGGTACCCGTTGCCAAAAAGTATGTCTGTAATAAAATTTAATTCTTTTTTAACATACGGCTCTGAACAGATATTAAGTACTCTATCCGCAAGAGATATTACCACACCTCTTTTAACCTGTGGAGGATGGTTGAAGGTATCTATTATTATGCATAGGTTTTCTGTAAACCGTAAATTCAAGTTTATTCACATTGCGTATTATCAATATATCTAAAAAAGGTATTTTTCCATCTCTTTCGGTCTCTAGAGTGAATTGCAGGTTTCTATCGTAAGTATTTAAATGTTCTAGAAAACCTTTAAGTTCACTTTCGCCATAATTCCAAACTGAAATTACGTCGTCGATGAAACGTCCCCAAAACACATGATTAAGAAAATACGAATCTAGGGCCCAATTTTCAAGATTCTCGACGAAAATATTTGCGAGTAGGCCTGATAGAGGTGCTCCCATAGGAAGGCCCCTTACCTGTTTGTAATATGAATCTCGAAACTGGAAGTGCATGGAATATTTGTTACATAATTTAACCAAATGCATGAGAACATCAATGTCTAGACCTATTGCTGACTCTTCAATTAGATGGTATTTGTTTTCCAGTTTATTTTGTAATAATTGTTCAGATTTTGAAACATCAATACTAGTATACATAGAAACTATGTCAAAGCTGCTTAATATGGAATTTTCAGAAATGTCTATTTGTTTCAATTTTTCTACAAGATCAACTGAATTTTTTATATAAGATTTTTGGGAGTGAAGCAATGGTTTAAATGCAGTGCATAACCATTTTCCAATGTTTGAGGCAGGTGATTTTGTACTAGCTACAATGGGTCTTAGAGGAATGCCTTGCTTGTGCAATTTTGGTAATCCATAAAACTTTGAGCAAAAAACACCACGAGGGAGGAATTTATTGTACAACTGTGGAATGATTCTGCCATTTTCTTTCAAAGTTTTTAATTCTTTTATCACTTTTTGAGCAAATTGATCAGTCTGGTCATGGGTTGATTTAACATAAGTGGTTGTATCATTTAAATGTGACTGAATTTTACCATCATAATCTTTTTTTGATTAAAAACATAAGTTTTATTCATAATTACTATGGAGTTACTTTTATCGGCTTTAGTGATTATTATTGAGGAATCCTTACGGAGTTTGTTCAAAACTTTTGTGTCATGTGATTTTTCCATTGTGTTATTGGGAGAATTAGGAAGTTTTAATGAGGTGTTGTAAAGGGTGTTAATTAAATAAGATCTAACTGTATCCGGGTTTGAAAGAAGAGCACTATATTTGTGGAGAGAGGATTCTAAAGATGCTACCAAGTCTGCAACTGGAACTTATTTCGGTAAAAACGAAAATTTTGGCCCTTGTTCTAGGACTTTTTCTATAAAAGAGGAGTGAGAAGGGGGGGGGTATTGATTTAAAATTTTAACTATATGAGGGATCAACGTTCTTCTATATCTTTCAGTGGAAACTCCTATTGGGGCAAGAAGGGGGATTTTTCTTGAAACAGAACGTGGGGACGAGTTTGGGGGGGGGGGGTAAATGGTCACTAAGGAAAAGAGAAGTAGTACGAGGGTTATGCACGGCATTGTGGGCAAAACGCAAGGAAATTTGTGCTCTCCTTTCCTTAAGGGTGACTAGATTTGCTTTCCGAAGAAGGGAAATGTAAGGCACTTTTTTTAACTACCTGTATTCTGTCCGACAATTCATTGGAGATGCCAGGATGCCAAACAGGATAAGCGTATTCGGGGGTAGGACGTACACAAGAGAGAAACATACTCAAACAATGCGATTCAGGACATTTAAATTTATTAAGGAGTTTGAGGAGAGAAAATGCAGTATTTGTATGTTTTAAGAAATCATTAACGTGGCAATCCCATTTTAAGTCGCTTGAGATGGTAACATCCAGTCATTTCATAGTATTAACAGACAATTCAGGGGGGATAGGACAGGAAACAGAAGGGGGAGTGTTTAGGAAACTAATTGCTAAAACTGTTGACTTTAAAGGGTTGACTCTAATATCACTAGCAACAGCTTCATCTGATATTGATTCCAAGATGTCCATTTGGTTATTTTTTAGATTTTTGAACGAATTTCCTTCTATCCGGAAAATCGACACCAAGACTGTCTATCATGGTAAGAAATAAAATTGGGCCTAAGAGGGCTCCCTGTGGCACACCATTATAAATTGGGAGGGTATCAGAGTATACTTTAAGGTATTTGACGACTTGCGCTCTATTAGAAAGGAAAGACAAAATTCTTCTTATTAAATAGGGGTCAACTAGGAAGTCATCGGTTATTTTTTTTACTAATGTATTGTGGTTAATTAAACGAAAAGTCTTTTGTAAGTCAACTGCTATAACATTGAGCAGGTATTGGCTTTTTCATGTTTGTTACATCTAGTGTCCAAAAGGTGAACAAGATAGTGTATGGTAGAGATAGAGCGCAAATTTCCTAATTGCCTTTGGTCAACATCGGCTTTTTTTTACTTTCAACCAATCAGCTAAAAAGCTTTCATATAACTTGGAAAAAACTTGTTTCATATAACTTGGTAAGAGTAATGGGCCGGACACCAGCAAAATCTTATTTGCTACCCTTCTTTTGTACGGGAGTAATAAACCCTAATTTCCAATAATCAGGGAACTTACCAGTAGAGGTAACTTTATTTAACAGTGCGGACAAAGGTCCTGAAAGAGTGTTTGCAAAGACTTTAATTAGTACAATTGGGATAAACAATGGGGGGACAGTTGCTGCACTTTTTAATGTTTTTTAATTTTTGCCTCAACATCTGAGGGCAAAATAGTAGGGAAATTGGGAGAGTGTAGATCATTAGCAGTATTAATAGAGAGGGGAGGGAGACTTTGAACTATAGAGGAAAGAGATTTATTCTGATCATTGGCTGTAACAAGGGGATCTTCTTGTAAATCGAAAGTTATATTATTGTGTGTTTGTCCACAATTTTTTTCTATACTTTTGTACTACTGTTTTGTCTTAGTAGAGAACAAATCCTTGACTTTACGTTTGTAATACGCAGAAGCAGATTTACGTATTTCTTTTTTTTATATATTTACGCAGTGAGTTAGCTTCAGATGTTTTACCATTCTGAAAAAGATTAATATTAAGCCTAATTAGCTTTTTTGACTGGCTATTAATGTAAGGTTTGTCACTAGAACACGATTTTATTGATCGTGTTGCTCGATTAGAGATCGTTCGACAAAGTCCATGGGAGCTAAACCCATTCTCATTCAGTCATTTTATACCCCCACCTCCTCCCTGCCGAATAAAAAATCTTGGATATGGCCTAGGTTCCCGGTGTTTGAAACCTACGTGCATGTCTTAGATCAATTTCTTCTTGAAATACCTAAGATTCAAAAATTAAGCTAAAATATGAATCAAAATGTTATTTTGCATATCTCTGCTTGTTTCTTCTTTTTTCCCCTAAGTAAATATATCTTGAAGTACAGTATGTAGTAAATATACCTTGAAAATGAATAGAGAAATGTGAAATATCACATTACTTTTTTCTTCTTCTTTTTTCTTTTTTTTTAACAGAACCACCTTAGATGATTAAACTTAATTACCACAGTTAGCTACATAACTTTAGTGTTCTTTTGTTAACTCAATAAATAATTCAGTCTTCATTAACTCCCTTTTTGTCCTCCTTTCTTAACACTGCGACTAAATACTGTCTTTGGGATGAAAATTATCCTATAATTCTACCACAAAAATGAGTCTGAAGCCTTGAAGACGTTTACCTAATTGAAAAAAATATATATTTGATATTTTCCTTTAATATTGATTGATTCATACACATTTTTGTTCTAGGTCTGAATTAAATGTTTACGCGTTAGCGGCAATTGGGATACTGTTCTGCATATCATTCTACATTTTTTGTTCAAGCAATTATGACAAGGTGGCCTTTAAGCTGGATCCACATGCGCCCAAATTTCAAGGTAACGTCTTTTTATGGCACTTGGTATTAACCAAATGACATATAGCAATCGCAAATTCTGTCGGTCTGTCGGTCCCGGTTTTGCTACTTTAGGCACTTCCAGGTAAGCTAGGACGATGAAATTTGGCAGGTGTATCATGGACCGGACCAGATTAAATTAGAAATAGTCGTTTTCCCGATTTGATCATCTGGGGGGAGTGGGGGGCCGGTTAATTCGGAAAAAATAGAAAAAATTAAATATTTTTAACTTACGAACGGTTGATCAGATCTTAATGAAATTTGACCTTTGGAAGGATATCGTGTCTCAGAGCTGTTATTTTAAATCCTGGTGACATTGGGTGGAGTTTTTTTTTGGGGGGGGGGCTAAAATTATGGAAAACGCTTAGATTGGAGGGATTGGGATGAAACTTGGTGGTAAAAATAAGAAGAAGTCTTAGATACGTGATTGACATAATTGGAACCGATACGCTCTATTGGAGGGGGGAGGGTAATTCTGAAAAATTAGAAAAATGACGTATTTTTAACTTACGAAAGAGCGATCGGATCTTCATGAAACTTCATATTTGAAAGGATCGGGTAACTCAGATCTCTTATTTTAGATCTCAACTGGATCCAGCATGGTTGGGGTGGGTGAAGTTGGGGGAGGGGCGAAAATGTTAGAAAATACTTAAAGCGGAGAGATCAGGATGAAACTAGATGGGAAGAATAAAAACCTATCTAAGGTACGTGACTGACATAACCGGACCTGATCTGCTCTCTTTGGTGGAGTCGGGGGGGGGGGATTCGGAAAAATGCGGTATTTGTAATTTACGAACGGGTGACCAGATCTTAATAAAATTTGATATTTAGAAGGATCTTGTGCTTTAAAGCTCTAATTTTAAATCCCGACCAGATCCTGTGACATTGGGGGGAATCGGAGGGGAAACCGGAATTCTTGGGAAACGTGAATATTGGGGTATTTTTATCTTACGAATAGGTGATCGGATCTTAATGAAACTTGATATATATAGAAGGATCTTATATCTCAGATTCTCCATTTTGGACTCGAATTGGATCCGGGGACATAGGGGGTCGGAGGAGGGAAACAGAAATGTTGGAAAACGCTTAGAGTGGAGAGATTGGGATGAAACTTGATATTTATAAGGAATTCATGTCTCAGAGCTCTTATTTCAAATCCAAACAAGATATGTTGACATTGGGGGGGGTGGCTGGAGGGGGAAATCTTGGAAAATGCTTGGAGTGGAGGAATCGGGATGAAGTTTGGTGGATAGAATAAGCAAATGTCATTGATACGTGATTGACGTAGCCGTACTGGATTCGCTCTATTTGGGAGAGTTGGGGGGAGGGGTTCACTGATTTGGCGAGTTTGGTGCCGCTGGACGTGCTAGGACGATGAAAATGGGTAGGCGTGTCAGGGAGCTGCACAAATTGACTTGATAAAGTCGTTTTTCCAGATTCGACCATCTGGGGGGCTAAAGGGAGAGGTAAAAATTAGAAAAAATGAGGTATTTATAACTTACGAGTGGGTGATTGGATCTAAATGAATTTTGATATTTAGAAGGATATCTTGACTCAGAGCTCTTATTTTAAATCCAGACCGGCATTAAGCCTCTGATTTTCCTTTTAAATCAATCTATTGATTCTTAGAATTTTGTTAGAGCTTATACCATATGAGCTCTTGGCTCTTCTTGGCTTGTCACAAGTGCCATATGAGCTCTTAGCTCTTGTTTTTATTGGAAATATTGGACCTCAAGAAAGGACCCAAACGGCAAAACAAATTAGAAGAAACTTATTTCAGGGAGACTCACAGGAGGTATAACCAGTTAGGGAAAGGAATCTAGTATTCCTGATTCCCCCTTTAAATTCTTCAAATATGTATATTTATATGTGTTGTTTAAACGTATTATGTGGAAATGAATACGGAAATGAATGAAATGAATACGTCTCGTTAGTTGCATAAAAGGTGTTATATTGTCTTGTCAAAAGATAAATGTGATGCATCATCATGCACTTCATAATTCATTTTTTTCGAAAATTGCAGCTTATTTTAATATTTCAGTTACTATTGGATAGAGCTCGTTTTTTACTATAAAAATTTCGTGAAAGCTTCAACATAATGCCCATTCCTGAGATCAGTTCATAATTGCTGCTGTTCATAATTCTCATAATTTGTCATAATTCTCATAAATTTGTCATAATTCTCATAAATTTGTTCTTTTTAATTTTTACAAAGATAAAGAGACTTTTTCAATAGTCAACTATTTTCGTTACTATGGGTTAGGGCGTTCTTAAATAGATTCATGTCCTCCTATTTTTTGAACTGCTTTTCTTTTTTCTTATGTTTTCTTTTCTTTTTTTTGAATTACTTTTCTTTTTCCTTATGTTTTCTTTTCTTTTTTTGAAATGCTTTTCTTTTTTCTTACATTTTCTTTTCTTTCTTTTTTTGAATTGCTTTTCTTTTTTCTTATGTTTTCTTTTCTTTCTTTTCCTTACTTTTTTCTATAAGATACGGGTCCATCAACATTTCTTTGAAGATGGACTGGCTTGTGGATTCGTTCTGTAAGCCTTGGCAGAGTATTGTTGACCTTAAAATTGATTACTATAACGAGGGAAGTAATTTTTCTAAAGGTATCTGTGTTATATTATATCTATTTCAGTTACTCCCCCCCCCCCCGCTGAAATTTAGTCTCTTGAAAAATCTTTTCAAAACTAAGATAAGCCTGCATAATTTAAGCATCAGCAGAAATGGATCAGTTTTCTTTAGTATATTTTATAGTACTGTAAAGTATCTTTATAGTAAATTCAAACGACCGACTGCTTCTTGTAAGAACTAGAAAAAGATACTTCCTAAAAAAGAAGAATTAGAAAATTTAAATTAGAATTTGAATTAAAAAAAAATTAGAGAGCTAAATTAAACCAAAGACGAGAAGAAACAAAGTCATACAATAATTTAAACTTATATTGAATAAAAACTGCTACCAATGAATAAATGGGACTCAAAATGAATAAAAATTATAATTAATAGGCAATTTAGACTTGAAAATATCAGAAATTACGACAGAAAGCAGTAAGGCAGAAAGCAGTAAGGCACCCTCTAAGCCTTATAAAAACCACAGCCTCGTTTATGCTTCGTTGAAAATGATTTTTATCTCGAACAGTTTATTTTTTTTCGTCACAGGCGCACACAATAGAAAATTAGGTCAGTGTTGGTATTACCGGAACAATTTTTTTGGGTCATGAAACTATTGTTAATAGATGCGTTTTGACTTTTGGAACATCTTTTCTCTCTTGCAAAACTACCGCAAACTCACCGTTATGGAGTTATTCCGGCCCAAATATTCTTGTATTTATACATATAGAATTGCAATCATTTCCGTTTTCGTTGATCTTTGATTGAGAGAAGATTATTTATGAAAGAATCGGCCTAAAATAATTCGCCTTTGGAACGTACTTAACCTAACCTCTATCTAATATCTATTTTCTATTGTGCATATTATCATCAAATAATGCTCGAACAAGAAAAAAAGGGCTAACTTTGAATAAAGATAACTTGCTTACCATAATGCAGTCCTTGTGTATTCTCTTGGCTGGCCGCAAATGTCAGTCGATCAATCACTTCGGTCTTAAGATAACAGTTATCAAACAGTTCGTGGTAACGAACTGTAGTAAGGAGCGACCCGGCTCAATAGTAACCAAAACTCTAAAAATGGAATTTTGATATCAATAGCTACATCGAAACAATCGCATTTTAATGCTGATTTTAAATATATAAGTTTCATCAAGTTTAGTCTTATCCATCAAAAGTTACGAGCCTGAGAAAATTTGCCTTATTTTAGAAAATAGGGGGAAACACACCTAAAAGTAATAGAATCTTAACGACAATCACACCATCAGATTCAGCATATCAGAGAACCCTATTGTAGAATTTTCAAGCTCCTATCTACAAAAATGTGGAATTTTGTATTTTTTGTCAGAAGGCAGATCACGGATGCGTGTTTATTTGTTTGTTTGTTTTTTGTTTTTGTTTTTTCCAGGGATGATCGTATCAACCGAGTGGTCCTAGACTCCAGCGAGAGGGCTCATTCTAACGGAAATGAAAAGTTCTAGTGCCCTTTTTAAGTGACCAAAAAATTGGAGGGCACTTAGGCCCCCTCCCACGCTAATTATTTTCCCAAACTCACCGGATCAAAATTCTGAGATAGCCATTTCATTCAGTGTAGTCAAAAAAACCTTAGAAATATGTCTTTAGGGAAGACTGACTCCCCCAAAGTCCCCGTGGGAGGGGCTACAAGTTACAAACTTTGACCAGTGCTTACATATAGTAATGGTTATTTGGAAGTGTACAGACGTTTTCAGGGGGTTTTCCGGTTGGAGAAGGGGTTGAGAAGATGGGGATATGTTGGGGGAACTTTTCTTGGAGGAATTTATCATGGGGGAAGAAAATTTCAATGAAGGGAGCGCAGAATTTTCTAGTTTATTAAAAAAAAAACAATGAAAAAATAAATATGAAAAGTTTTTTCAACTGAAAGTAAGGGGCAGCATTAAAACTTAAAACGAACAGAAATTATTACGCATATGATGGGCCAACCTCCTCCTAATACCTCGCTCTTAACGCTAAAGTATTTTTAATAATTTCAACTATTTATTCTACGGCTTTTGTGATTCAGGGGTCATTCTTAAGGAATTGGGACAAAATTTAAGCTTAATGTAAAGAGCGAGGTACTGACGAGGGGGTAAACCCCCTCATATCTATATATATAAAAATAAGTTGTCTGTCTGTCTGTGGATCAGGTGACGTCATGTTTCTGTGTTGACTGACGTCATGAAATTAGTTGTCGTCATTTTTGCTTTGACGGTGACGTCATTAACGGTATTTAAGACATTTGTTCACGGAAAAATGTTTAATTGTAAAATGACTGAAGAACCTACAATGGCAACAGCCGAGGAAGCTGCTCAAAGAGTTTATGCCAAAAAACTTGCTGCTGATAGAGAAAGTAAGAAAAGAAAGCGTTCCGAGGAATCACAAGAACAGCAAGAAAACAGGCTTGCGGCTAAAGAACGCAAAACCGCGCAGTTAGATGAAAATCCACCTGGACAGCGAGAGTCAAAACATATCAAAACTGAAAATGATAGCGATGATGATTGGGTTTGGGATTTTGACTTGGATAAGGTCATCAATGCCTACCAGATTTAAGTTAAAAAACCAAAGGTTCGCCGATATGTACTTCATAGTGACGCTGAAAAATAAAGAAGAAAAAGAAAACTGAAAAAAGAAAAAAGGTAAAAAACTAAAAAAAAAACTAAAAAGAAAAAACACTCAAAGAGAAATTACAGACCGGGACACAAATGACGACCGAGACAGAGGGAATATAAGTGACGACCACCGGGACACTCAAAGAGAAATTACAAACTGGGACACCGGGACACAGGGAATATAAATGACGACCGGGACACAGGGACACATCATTAGAATAATGAGGTATAGATCTGAATACGGATTGTTTTTCCCATGGACAATTATATGTTGCATGTTCAAGAGTCAGTAAACCTGACAATCTATTTATATGCACAGACAATGGGACAGCGAAGAATGTTGTATATTCGCATGTTTTACGTAGTTAAAAACATATATTTATATCTATCTCTATTCACAGGTGGGACACAGGGACACAACTACAATGGCGCGTAACGACTTACGCCCGCGGGGGGGGGCGCGAAGCGCCCCACCAACTAGGTGTTGGGGTGGCGCGAAGCGCCACCCCAACAGCTAGTATGTAATAAAAACATGAGAATACATAAGTTCGTTACGTAAGCTAATTTTTAAGCTACGTATATCTTTTACTAATAAATACATTCGTTAAAAATTAGAGGTTCTAGTTGCCTTTTTAAGGAACCAAAAAATCGGAATGCAACTAGGCCTCCTCCCCCATTCCTTTTTTCTCAAATCATTCGATGAAAACTATGAGAAAGCCATTTAGCCAAAAAATATAAATATACAAATTTCGTTTCAATAATTCATCTGCGGAGAGCCAAAATCAAAACATGCACTGATTCAAAAACGTTCAGAAATTAAATAAAAAAAAAACAAGTTTTTTTTTAACGCAAAGTAAGGAGCGATATTAAAACTTAAAACGAACAGAAATTACTTCGTATATGAAAGGGGCTGCTTCTCATCAACGCCCTGCTCTTTACGCTAAAGGTTTTACTGTTTTAAAAAGTAGAGTTAAGAGAAAGAGTCAAACTTTAACTTAAAGAGTGGAGCGTTGATGAGGAAGGAGCCCCTTTCATTTACGAGCTAATTTCTGTTTGTTTTAAGTTTTAATGTCGCTCCTTACTTTGCGTTAAAAAAACTTGTTTTTTTTTATTTAATATAACTCAAGTATGATCATACGAATTAATTATTCACAAAATTTTAAATAAGCTGCTATTTACACGAAACAAGTATTTACACAATCTCAATTTCATCGTCTTCTGTGGCAGAGGCCGCTTGTACCCTCCCGGACATCCGGACAGGTGAGTTTGCGGTAGTTTTGCAAGAGAGAAAAGATGTTCAAAAAGTCAAAATGCGTCTATTGACAATAGTTCCATGACCCAGAAAATTGTTCCGGTAGTACCAACATTGACCGAAAATTATATCTCAAAGCTAATCAAGGTGTAAAGAAGGAGAACTACTATACTACTACTACTAATAACTCACTGCAGCACCAAGCCGCCTGAGGCCAATACATCTACGCACGCTCCTCCTCCAACCTAATCTATTTAAAGCCTCCCTCTTTACACCCTCCCAGGAAGTTCCCATTTCCTTTAAATCTTTATTTATGACATCCTCCCAACCCAGACAAGGACGACCTGCTTTCCATGTAGCCCCAGACGGTTGGCCAAAAAGGACAATCTTCGGTAATCTGTCATCCTTCATCCGTAGAACGTGGCCTAGCCATCTCAACCTTTCTTTCATTATAGCCCCAGAAAGCGGGATTGAACCACACTTTTCGTACAACCTACTGTTTGAAATACGGTCAGTCAGCCGGGTACCCAGAACAATCCGTAGGTAATTTCTCTGGAAAACATCTAGTAAATTTTCATCTGCTTTTCGGAGTGCGCATGCTTCAGATCCATATTTGACCACTGTCATCACTGTAGCTTCCAATATTCTAATCTTGGTTTGTAGACTTATCTTTCTATTCTTCCAAACTTTTTTTAACTGTGAAAAAAACACCCTGAGCTTTAGCTATTCTACTTTTAACATCTTCACTGCTCCCACCATCTTTACTAATAATACTACCAAGGTAACTGAAGCTCCCAACCTGATCAATCTTTTCGTTACCTAATGGAAGTAACTTTTCTAAAGGTATCTGTGTTATATTATTTTGTCGAAAGGTTAAGTTTGTGTTGCATGATCGTGTATACCATGATTTGTCTAAATACTTCAGTTACTATGGGCTATAGTTCGCTCTTTAACACAATTTTTGAATTCTTTTCTAGAAAAGAAATCAAATATGCATCACTTCACTTTTAGTGGAAAGCAGAAACTTAAATTCACTGACTAGAGATTCTTGTTAACATGACTGCTACTACAGAAAGCTCTTCGTAGAACCAAGCTGTATCGGCACACCGATACAGCGATACCAGCTGTTAAGGCTGCTCCTTTACCCGGATATGATCAGATATTCACTCTTGACTCCCAACCTCCGAGTTCCTTTACATCCCTTCTTGTGACACCCTCCCACTCCATTTGCGGGGGTCCTTCTTTTGCTTAGCCCTAAATGTTTTTACCGAAAGCACCATTCGAAAGGTGGCTAATGTTGCTTTGAACGGATGAAAACGTCACCTAAGCACCTTAAACTTAATCACATTACAGCCCTAGAGAGGGGAGGATGATACGGTCAAATTTTTGTTGGCCTTTCTGTTTGACACTCAGTAATTTTAATTAGTATATTTGTTTCCAGCCTGGTTAGTTCTGAGCTTATTTTTCAGTGTTCATACAAACTTTATTTTGTAATGTTTTTTTGCCCAAATTTCTGGGGGGGGGGTTTCGCACTTACTGAAAGCGACTTAAGGTCTGGTGAGTAAGGAAGGTGGCCAAGCAGTTCAAATCGTAATTCATGGATTCTTGCCACAATAACCGCTCAGGTGCGAGCCATGGTTCATTCATGAGCAGGACCTTCAGTTATGGCAGGCTTGTCGGACCGCGGCAGCGTCTCTAGGTTTGTACTTGGAGGTCAAGGAGGCATGGGGGGGGAGAATGTCATTTCAAAGTGGGACTTTAGGGGGAGGATATAAGGTGGGTCATTTCAAAAAGGGGTAATTTTATGCCTTTCGAGGAAAGAAGGAAGTTTTTGGGGAGGTTTAGGTCGTGGAAGGATCCGTATTTCCGCCCGATGTGCTAAGAAAATGATGACTTAGAGTACTTTATGTGCGATTGTAAGGAGTTGAGGGATTTGATGGTAGAAACTTTTCGGATTGGTGTAAATGGGAAGGGATATCTGGTCGGAATTTCAAAAAGTAAGTATAAAATGGATATGAAGAATATGGGGAGGTACGCACGTTGAGGCATGTAGCATAGAGAGAATTTTCTGGAGGGTGGACGATAGGCGGTACAAGAAAAGAATGTTGAAAGTTATTTTATATGGTATGTTTGAAGTATTTTCTTTTTTTTGTTGCCATGATTCATGTAGCTATAAAGCATCTAAAATATATTGATCATGTCTGCAACTTTTTGTAGTAATTATGTTAGTTTTATGGTATTATGTGACTTATTATGTTTGTTTTCTTTTTGCAACTGTTATGCTTTTATACCCTTTATATATGTTAATATCTGGTGGTATTATGTTGTGTTATTTGTTGTTTGTTTGTTTTTTGTTTTGTTTTTTTTTGCCATGGAACAAAGTGGCTTTTGTTGCAATAAATGTCTATCTATCTTTCTATACATATTTATAGTTTTTTTTTTAGGATACGAATTCATTCCCACTGGGACAGGCGAAAGAATATTTGCTGGGAGATTATGGGGCGAAATTCGTCATCCAGATTATTTTGCTGATTTCCTCATGCATGTTTCGTTGACTTTCTGTGGAAGTTTAGGCTTGCATATTTACCTCTTGGAGCCATTGATGACATTTGTTATGCTTATAAAACAAGCTAGATTAGATGATGCCTGGATGAGTCACAAATATGGTCCGGCGTGGGACAGATACTGTTTAAAGGCCAAAAGTAGACTAATTCCGGGCATTTATTGACGAAATTGTATAATTTTTATTTTGTACTATTTGTGTTAGTGATGGACCTTAGCAGCCAAGTTGTCCCCAGATCTCGTGCCGTGGCGTCAGTTGAGGGGGGGGGGTGAATATGCTCACCCTAAATTTTTGCCCACCTCTCCCCCTTCTACACCTTGAAAAATACCTTTTTGAGAAAATTGTCATTGAAAATTGCCTCCTTTCGGGTATTTTCATTTAGAAAAAATGAAAAAACGACAAATTTGCCCCCCCCCTCGCGATTTCCGTGAATTGACGAAACCGATCTTGTGATTGTATGGTCCTTTTCAATAAGTAGGTATATATCTATTTATTTTTTCCCTAAAGTCCTCCCTTAATAAGTGTAATATTGGTCACAGGGATTCTGTAGTTTGGATAGCTTATACACATATTGCAGAAAACTGGTTTCGACTTGTCTTTCCTACAGGGGCATAATTTGCTATGGGACAGCAACTGTCCCCCCCCCCCTTCAGCTGAAATGTAGTTTCTGCAAAAAAATCTTGTCAAAGCTAAGATAAGCCCGCATAACTCAAGCATCCAGAGAAACAGGTCAGTTTTCTTCAGTATATCTTTGCCTTTATGGTACTAAATGGATGGTTTCTCATTGTCATTTTCGCTTGATTTTGGAAAATTAGCTCCAACTTTGTTCCCCCCGTATTGTGACAAAATTACGCCACTGCTTCTCCTCATCCTCCCTGCTCGCGTCTATCCTCTCCTCTTCTTTATTAGTGATAAATAAGAGAAGATTAGAAAAAACAATGCTTTCCTCTCCTTCCAAACTTATAGCCATTCGAAACATGTAATATTATGAGGAATGAAATACTATTCTATTTTAGTATTATTAGTGCTATTCGCCTTATTCATGTTATCGGCCAAAAACGAAGGATCATTGTTACTGTTATTCTCTAAGTAAGACAGCTAAATTCTGCAATTTAGTGGAATAGCCCAATGAGGATCCTCGTACATTTTATTTTTTTATATAAAATAATTTGTCTTCCATGTTCGCTCGTTGGCCTGTTGCTCTTTTAGTATAAAATATATATATATACATATATATATATATATATATATATATATATATATATATATATATATATATATATATATATATATATATATATATATATTATATGGATAGAAATTCATATGGAATAAATATAATATTACTCAAATGTAAAAATGTGCCTTTCCCTTGGCTGTTACTTGCCTAGCCAAGATTGAAGTTAAATATATTATGTCTGTCAAGTCGTACGTCAGATTTCCAACTGCATCAAGCGTCCTGCTCCTTGGCGGCTACTTGCCTAGCCAAGATTGAAGTCAAATATATTATGTCTGTCAAGTCGTACGTCGGATTTCCAACTGCATCAAGCGTCCTGCTCCTTGGCGGCTACTTGCCTAGCCAAGATTGAAGTTAAATATATTATGTCTGTCAAGTCGTACGTCAGATTTCCAACTGCACCAAGCGTCCTGCTCCTTGGCGGCTACTTGCCTAGCCAAGATTGAAGTTAAATATATGAGGTCTGTCAAGTCGTACGTCGGATTTCCAACTGCATCAAGCGTCCTGCTCCTTGGCGGCTACTTGCCTAGCCAAGATTGAAGTTAATATATTATGTCTGTCAAGTCGTACGTCAGATTTCCAACTGCATCAAGCGTCCTGCTCCTTGGCGGCTACTTGCCTAGCCAAGATTGAAGTTAAATATATTAGGTCTGTCAAGTCGTACGTCGGATTTCCAACTGCATCAAGCGTCCTGCTCCTTGGCGGCTACTTGCCTAGCCAAGATTGAAGTTAAATATATTATGTCTGTCAAGTCGTACATCAGATTTCCAACTGCATCAAGCGTCCTGCTCCTTGGCGGCTACTTGCCTAGCCAAGATTGAAGTTAAATATATTAGGTCTGTCAAGTCGTACGTCGGATTTCCAACTGCATCAAGCGTCCTGGTCCTTGGCGGCTACTTGCCTAGCCAAGATTGAAGTTAAATATATTATGTCTGTCAAGTCGTACGTCAGATTTCCAACTGCATCAAGCGTCCTGCTCCTTGGCGGCTACTTGCCTAGCCAAGATTGAAGTTAAATATATTAGGTCTGTCAAGTCGTACGTCGGATTTCCAACTGCATCAAGCGTCCTGCTCCTTGGCGGCTACTTGCCTAGCCAAGATTGAAGTTAAATATATTAGGTCTGTCAAGTCGTACGTCAGATTTCCAACTGCATCAAGCGTCCCTGCTCCTTGGCGGCTACTTGCCTAGCCAAGATTGAAGTTAAATATATTATGTCTGTCAAGTCGTACGTCAGATTTTCCAACTGCATCAAGCGTCCTGCTCCTTGGCGGCTACTTGCCTAGCCAAGATTGAAGTTAAATATATTAGGTCTGTCAAGTCGTACGTCGGATTTCCAACTGCATCAAGCGTCCTGCTCCTTGGCGGCTACTTGCCTAGCCAAGATTGAAGTTAAATATATTATGTCTGTCAAGTCGTACGTCAGATTTCCAACTGCATCAAGCGTCCTGCTCCTTGGCGGCTACTTGCCTAGCCAAGATTGAAGTTAAATATATTAGGTCTGTCAAGTCGTACGTCGGATTTCTAACTGCAAATGACTTTTTCGTGCTTATCAAAACACGATCTGCCTTTTTATTGGCCACTGTATTTGTGTTTTTTTTTCTTTTTTTTTTTTATTTATCTTTTTTTTTTTTAGCTGAGAACAAATGGATTAACTGTAATTTTTGGGGATTGCAGATGCTATAAATGCTGCGAGTACTTGCTCTCATTTAAGTGCATTTAGGAATGATCTCTCTCTCTCTCTCTCTCTCTCTCTCTCTCTCTCTCTCTCTCTCTCTCTCTCTCTCTCTCTCTCTCTCTCTCTCTCTCTCTCTCTCTCTCTCTCTCTCTCTCCCTCTCTCTTTCTCGCTCGCTCCTTCTATCTCTCTTCCTCTCACACTCACTTTCTCTCTCTCATTCTATTTCTTTCTTATTGTTTTAACTTGGCTATAATAAGGGAGATGATCCGCATTATGCATATCTATTTAGCATGGGGCTACTAAGGATGCCATTTTACGGATCTTTTGGGGGGGGCAGGAAATTTGGAGGGAATATGCCCTCCCTCAATTGGTACCCCTGGAACCACCACAATAAATAACAAAACCAAAACACCGAGACTGAAGACGAAAATGTATTTTGCTAATTTGTTCAATATCTGTATATATTTTTTTTCTAGTTCTTTTAGAAGCCGGCAATGTGTATATTAATGAGAACAAAGACTTGACTAATGACTTCCATCCTCAATGCTATTCGAGATAACTAAAATATATCAGAGCAAAGTGTTGCTCTAAGGAACCCTTCCCTCCCTAAAACGCTCCTGATAGCGTTGCTCTTAAGTATTCTGCTGTATTTTCTGTACTAACTACACAGTTCCTCCCCTTTTATTTTGACAGATATATTCTCAGAGGCACTATACATGTGCAAAGGAATAAAACTTGCAGTATGGCAGAGTGTCACAATCTGTGGCACAGTGTCACAGAGTGTCACAATCCAGTTATCCAAAATATCCAAAACTAGCGTATTGAATAGAACCTTTTATGAAAAAAATTGTATTTGTATTTTTATCTGAAGTTTCATTTGAATTTTTTCATATTTGCTATTAGTGCTTTGTAGAATTTGTTTCCTTTTTTAGTGTTTTTTCATATTTGAATGGTTTTAATACGTTATAAACGTATTTTTGTATTTTATACTCATTATAATTTGTGTGATTGAGGATTTCAATCTAACAAATGCGCTACATAGTTGTGAATGGTGACAAACACATATCCAAGAAGTTTAGGCTGTCTATTGATATGCTTACTGATATCGATTATTACATATCGAAACTGTGAGGTTTAAGCTCAAGAACTTTCTTTCCAGTTCTCATTTTTCTTGTTTCTAAGTTATACTATTTTACTTGAAAAACTCTTCAGTAGTTAACCTGAAAAGGGCCCTGTACGTTTTTTTTTGTAAATGGACAGTAGTTGAAAAAAGAATATACAATATGAACGTAAAAAAATACAAGATTCTGCTCGCCAAGAAAGTTGGCGATCTTATTATTGGATTTATGATAGATTATATTCTAAGATTTATTTCCAAAAATGATGAATTATTCAACCAGGTATTCCACTTTATATACAAAATTTTTCCCCATGCATAACGTAAATTCTGAAGTTACTATATTGTGAAAGGTACTACGGTTTTGTGTAAAAGCACCATTAAACAGAGTTACGTACATGTTTGTGCCGTGTTCTATCGCTCGTAAGATCCGTTGCTAGAAAGGAAGCCTTTCTAACCAAGGACGTATGTAATGAGTAGGGACACCTTTAGAGGTCTACATATAGGAATAACTTCAAATATAGTGTTTTATCTTTTTTTGTCAGATTCATTAGATCTAGATGGTAGATATTGGAAATATGTGTGCTGTATTTAAACTGTAAAGAATGTCTTCAACAAACTTGAATAATTGCTCAAAGTTGCTGCATGAATAAAGGTGATTCCATCAAAGCGGAATATGTTTAAGGGGCTCAAGCGACCCATTAAAATTGTAATCAGAATTTTTAATTTTATTTTAATTTTTTTTACTGCGTAATCAGGGACGCCAATTCATGAAAATATAGGGGTGTGGACAATTTTGTTTTAGTAAAGTTTAAAAAGAAGATATTTTTCAAAATTCCGGGAATGTATTATTGTTTTATTGCAATGTGCAATGAAAATACCAAAAAAATTATTTATAGACCCCCCCCCCCTTCAACTGGTGTCCCTGTTTGTAATTCCAAGGTTTTCGTTGATTTACCGGTGGTTTCAATAAATACCGTAGGTTAAGCTGTCTCTTGCTTTTTTTGCTAACTTTGTATTTTTCTTTTAATATCTTATTTTTACTCCCTATCTTTGTTTCTCTGGTAATGTATTCTAAAAAAAACATGACCCCGGTTTGCGACAGAATAAATGTTTCGATGTTTGAATAATTTTGTTGTTTTTATACGATTGTATTAAGATACACCAATGTTTGTTGATGTAGTCTTATCTAATGTATATCAACAAATTTTTAAACGCGCTACAAAAGTAGCTTGCGCTACTTGACATAGCTCAAGTACCCCTGCAGCTCTGCGTCTACAAAGACGTAGCTAACGCTACGCAATACTGTGCATTCGTCATCAGTTTACAGTACGTGACCTGTATATATATATATATATATATATATATATATATATATATATATATATATATATATATATATATATATATATATATATATTTATATAATATATACATATACAATAAAATTGCTGACCTTCACTGTAGAAAATGTTGAAATAGGAGCATAGTATAATCTCTCTCTCTCTCTCTCTCTCTCTCTCTCTCTCTCTCTCTCTCTCTCTCTCTCTCTCTCTCTCTCCTCTCTCCTCTCTCTCTCTCTCTCTCTCTCTCTCTCTCTCTCTCTCTCTCTCTCTCTCTCTCTCTCGCCCCATCTTATCTTTCTGCGAAAGGAACAGTACTATTATTAGTAAATTAATTTCTATTATTTTACTATGATTATTTATTTTTGCAGAAGTTTGAAAATTGAAGTGTTTTGCATTTTTTACTCAAAAGCATTATGTAAATTTTTGTCAAATATACTGTTTTGTGTGATGACTGGTTTTTTAACTGCTCAAGGTTTGTGAATACCGTCCTAGGCAGTATTTATTCTTTCATCTTAAGGTGACCGTTTGCGTATTAATAAAACCGGTTGATAATCTTCATAGAAAATAGTGTTGGTTTATTCTAGATGTGTGCGTGCTAACTATTTTGATTTTCGTAGATTTTATGTACATAAAAAAAACAATTATATCTAATAAGAAATTGGTGGATTAATAAAAAATAAAGTTAGTAGCTCTATCCATTAATTAATCAAGCATTTAATCAAAAAGAAAGATAATTCTTAACCAATAAAATATATCTGCTTGTCAAATATATCTATGATATCATTTGTCATATGATGTTTATTTTATTTTCGAAATCAACTTACTAATTGTTCTTTTCAGAAATTACTAAAAACTCAAAGGTAGTAGGTGTAAAAAAGGTAGTAGAGAACAAAGAATATTTGTCAAGTATCCCTCTCTAGATTAAAATCATTTTACTCTCTAGAGTAAAATAGCGCTGCCTGAGTAAAGAACGATGTTGGCAAAATTTATTATTTATTTTTTTAGACCAGGGCACTGCGTATAGAAGGAGTTGCCGCATAAACTTCGAAAGGGGCTCATTCGATGGGAAATTAAAGGCTCTAGTGCTCTTTTTAATTGTCAAAAGATATTGTAGGGCAACCAGTACCCGCCCCCACACCCACCTTCACGCGCATCGTTTCCCCAAACACATCCAATTAAAATTTTAAGTTTGTGTCTAGGAAACGGATGACCCCCCCCCCCCCCGCAACCCTCAGGGAAAGGACGATAAGCTATACAAGTCGTCCATTATTAACATGTAAGGTGTGTATAGAAGGTTTAGTCGTGTAAAATTCG